>NW_005178465.1:0-209776 GCF_000341285.1 Galdieria sulphuraria
CTCATTTTCCCCATGGCAATTTCAAAATCACAATTGCCTATCCACATTTCGAATTGACCCATTTTCAATTTGGCCCCAATCCTTCCTCCCCTCCCACTCATTTTCCCCCATGGCATTTTTCAAATCACAATTGCCCATCCACATTTCGAGTTGCCCCATTTCCAATTTGGCCCCCATTCTTCCCCTCACTCATTTTCCCCCATGCACATTTTCCAATTCACAATTGACCCCCATCCCTCTTCCACTTTCAATTGGCCCCTTTTTTCCCCATTCCCTCCAAGACAATTTTCAAACCAAAGTTGCACTATCATCCTTTACCCGCAATCGACCATTGCGTTCCCCCATAAAACTTAATAAACCCTAATATAACTTAATATAACTAAATAAAACTTAATAAACATAACAAAAGAAAATTGACCTTCGTGACATTACACAATTACTCTACTTTTGAAAAAGTAAAGTTATTGCAATTTTTGGTTTTCTCGGTTTATTTCTATTATTTTGATTTCTAAACTGTATCCTACTTAATTTTTTTTGGACATCTTTAATCCCTTAAATGCAACTTCTTTTTGTGTATCATTCAAAATTGTGTCTTATCGCTCACATAGATTGGTATCTATTTTGCAATTTACTGATGGTTAAAAATTAAATTTTCCGGTAATTGTATGATTCTAATCATTTTTGTTTATGTTGCGATTAATTCTAGTTAATTATTTTTGCATCTGTGGTTTCTAGTAACTATTTTGAAACAAAAAATTATCTTCTCTTGTCCATTAAGTAGCAACTTTAATATTTTTTTTTTTAATAAATTTTTTTTACTCTATTCAATTTATTGTGTCGAAATAGAATTTACTTTGAAACATTGACATATAAGCGTTGAAAATCAAGGCGGCAATAAATTTTTTTATTTTTTCAATGCTTTTAACTATAGTATTTTGTTAGCATAGTTTTATTAAGTTTAAAAAAGACTATTTTTGACTGAGGTTCGACTATGAAAATATAGAAATATTCCGTGAACAGTATGTCGTCAATCTTACTACTACCTCCATCTCATAAAATATAATTGAAGGTCAACTTTTAATCTTCTACTTTTAAAATTTGAATCCCTCTAACACTCTTCTTGTATTTTCTTAATTTCCTCAATTCAAATTACTCTGTCCTTTTCATACACTGTCCTTACAGTTTTCAATATCCCTTCCCATTTCCAATTTACCCATCCTTCCCCACCAACAATAATGGTAAATCCCAAATCTAAATCGCTGTTGGTTGAGTTAGTTGGCCCCCCTTTCTTCCCAATTGGCCTCAATCCTTCCTCCCACTCATTTTCCCCCATGGCAATTTTCAAATCACAATTGCCCATTCACATTTCGAGTTGACCCCTCTCCAAATTTGCCCTTTCTTCCCCCCACTCATTTTCCCCCATGCCAATTTCCAATTCACAATTGACCCCCATCCCTCTTCCACTTCCAATTGGCCCCTTTTTTCCCCCCATCCCCACACTCCAAGACAATTTTCAAACCAAAGTTGCACTACCATCCTTTACCCGCAATCGACAATTTCATTCCCCCATACATATTCTCTCATCAAATGGCAATTTACCAAATGCAGTTCTTTGTTTTTTCCAGTTCGTTCATTATTTTTTTGCGCCATTTTACTTAATCACTTTAAATATGTGTATTTCTTTGAATAAAAATCTTTCTTTCTATACTTTCGACGACTATGTTCTCTTTTTTTATTGGTTAGTTTTCACTTTTGTTGTTATTAACTTTTAACAAAAATAATCCTTGCGTTTATGGCGTGTCTGTAGTATAGCGTGTCAAGGCAGCTTTAAAATTTTACTTATTATCATAATTTTTATTGTCTATATTTTTAGTAAATATTGTCAAACTAAACTAAAAATTATTTATTTTTGTCAATTTAGTGGATAATGTACAAATATAGTCTTTAAAATTAATTCTTTTTTTGCTTTGTTGAGTTTTATGTGTTCATATAATATTTACTTTGAACACTTAATTGTAACAGTTGAAAATTAAGTCAACGATTAAATTTTTTAACAATGTTTTCAATGTTTCAATCAACTATATTAAATTGTCATTATACTTTCTTTAGAAATTTAATAAGAAGATTATTTTAGAGTAAAAATGTATTATAAAAGCATGGAAACAGTATGTAAACAGCATGTAATCGAACTTTCTACTACGACTATCTCATAAAATATAACTAAAGTTCAAATTCCAATCTTTTTTGCTTTTCGAATTGGAATTTTTCAAACACCCTTCCTGTACGGATGGACTCTCCCAAGATTTTCAATTCACACTCAGTCCTCTTTGCACACTGTCCTCAATTTCAAATGCCCCCATTTCTAATTTACCCAATCTTCCCTGCATCCATAATGGCAATTTTCAAATCAACACAATCACCTTTGGGTTGGCCCCTCTCTTCTCCAATTTTTTCACCCCCTTTTCCCACCCATTTTCCCCCATCGCAATTTCCCCATTCTCTCCCATCTCCTCAAATGGACCCATTCTTCCCCAGCCCACCACAATGGCAATTTCAAATCACGATCACCTTAGGGTGGCCCCAAATTGCCCCCTTTCCCCACCCATTTTCCCCTTGGCAATTTCCCCACTCTCTCCCATTTCCAAATGGACCCATTCTTCCCAACACCCATAATGGCAATTTTCAAATCAAAATTGCGCGGGCCCATTTACAATAGGCCACTCTTTCCAAATTGCCCATCTTTCCCATTAGCAGAAAAAATCAGTAAAGACTGTGCATATTGGTGCTCAACATACTATGCAAAATCAGACCCAATGGAAACAACAAAATCTTCATTTTACAGTATACCAATATGATTCAACATTGGGTCAATTCTGGAAACAATGGATTCAAACGAGTTCGGTCAACGATCTGTTCAGAATTTGAAAGTGATTTGCAGCTATCAGGAAAGAATGTGGGGATTTTCTCTCGTTATGATTCTTGTCAAGAAAACTATCAACTAGATTGTCCTCTGTGTATTTAGATGAAAGAATATTAATACTCGTTGGTATTTCTTCTGCCAAGTCTACTTGAGTAAATTCTTCCAATAAATCCATACAATCGTGAAGCAATCGATATTAAATAGACTATCAAGGATATATAAGCCCTATATGAACCAAAGTCTAGGGTATAACGACTCTTCTTACGGGACAGAGAGGTTTCGAGTGTCACGATAAAAGATCTTGATGAGCTAAAGAACTCATAATAGACGGACAACCCAGTGTGGTTCAAACAATTCATTTCATTCTGTTAGCAGTATCCAATCCAGTCCGTATTCAGCTTGAAAATGCACAACGAAACTACTCCTATTTATGTCACTTACCTTGTATAAATCTTTTTCTATGGTTACAACTTGCTTTTGACCCGCAAAACAACAATCTGTCTAAAGTGAATTCTTGAGTCACCTTTTTTAATAGAGTTATTTTACTACTATTCCTCAAATACTGGAATCAATCTATTTTACTAATCCAAGTGCGATTATTTGTCAGTTGATAAACAAATAGGCCAGTATGACACAAAGCAATCAATCAATGAATCAACACAAGCCAAACTCAATTCTTCATCCATAAAGACAACAAAGAGTCTGTTGTGCAAATGACAATGACCTACTGAACTGTATCAGATGATCAACTCGAATTTGTAATAGCTTAGTATAACAAAGATAAGAGACAACTTTTTTCACCATAGAAAGTAAACGAACATAACCATGTATCTCAGCAAGACTTGAAGTACTACCGATCTAAGGTTATGATCAAAGTACTTCTTCGTCAATCTTTTCAAGTTATCATGTCGGTTCAAATCTTTCAAACAACATAAAACCGAATGTTCGCGTTCTTCTATTTAAAATAGGAATGATCTCTAAAGTTGCCGAGCATACAGTTCCTTTCAATTCAGTTGAATTGTCTCATAGGCCTATGATTCTGTAGTTAACTGCGACATTATGCATGTCCCACTATCAAACCAATCTTTGATGGAACAGATTAGAGTCAAGTGAATTCTATCAAAACTATACAAGTCATAACCATAAAACTTGATAGTCTCAAAGATACAAAGACTTTAAGAAAACAAGTTACATGATGAGCTGTATAATAAACAGTGAAAAAAAAAGTTAAGAGTAAATTCAAATAGCATATAATAGGTACTCCTCAAATACAGTATTCATAACAAGAATATGAATTCAAATGAACAAGGTCAAGTCATTCTATTTGACACCGAGTTCAATACAAAAGTGGCCAAGATAGATTGAAGTCCCTCTCTGGACAACTCCAAATTGAGCTTGTAACTAGGCATAACTGATATGATAAATACCAAAGGTACTCTCTTTATGACCAACTCGTGTGATTCTATAGATAAGGCGTAGTGAACAAGAGAATGAAAGGTGCTTAAAGAAACCATAAACTATTCTCAATTCAACGACATCGATCTGACTCTATCAAGCAAAGCACTTGAACTACTCACTAGTTTGATAGCTGATTAGCTCTATTTAGCAAAATCACTTATTTTCCACTCAATACAGTTTAAACTCGGTTCAACATAGCCAAAACTATGATCTTGAAATCAGTTGAATTCAAACTGATTCCTGGACACTAGCTCATACCCCTTTTGTCTCTAGTCTTGTCGATTAGATAGAAAAATATATCAGTTCCACAATTGAGGGATGTATTGAATTTACAATATAGGGAAGAGAGTGGTCGTAAAACACCAACCATAATTCTAAATAAATGACGAACTATAGATGAAATACTATGTTTATGACTCTTCGAGAATAATGCTGTAGTGAGAAGTGTTGTCCTATCTCTTCTAAGAGTTGCTGTTATTGTTGTCGTCAAATGTGCAAATCAAACAGTAAATTCTGCTTTTATAATCATTTCTAACAGTTCATACCAAGACCTCAATGATTTTTGCAATGAAATAAATTCAAGCAACTTTTTTCCGGTCAAGTTGTTGATTGACATAAGATTGATTAGTTTGAATCTAAAACCATTCGTCGAGTATGATGAGGAGTGATATCCTTCTTCATGGAATAATAGTATCGAGATCAAGTTGAATCATAAACTTGATATTGTTCTTCCTATAAATGTTGTTGTATAAACTTTCCAAACTAGTAAAGAAAGTTACAGCTATATAAAGCATAATATCTACAGAGATACAAATAACGATTCTGCAAGTAAGATTGTATATCGTTGATGTTTCTGGTGAGAATCAAAGTCAAGACTTTTGGCTCATAATACTATTTCTGTAGTCTATTGAACTAGAAAGCCATTTCTTTCTTTTTTCACCTTATATCTTTCATCATACATTTTCTTCCAAAGCAAATTGTTGTATTCTTTTGTTCAGCGAGTTACATAAAAGTTGAAGTGAAAGGAATCATTTTCTTCATCTTGCACAAAAAACATTTCAACATGACAAGAAATTCAATAGCTTGTATCAGCAAGGTTACATTGCTTCTTTTTGCGGCTCGTTTGTGACCAATCGTCTACAATCTAGTTGAATCTTGTTCTAAATCAAATGATTCTGTACTCTATGAATAACATAGCTTATCGCTGTCATACTTTAGTACAATGAAAGTTCAGTTTTTAGTGTTCAGTAATTGCAACTTTCTTGAAAACATAAGATAACAAGATGATGACTACTCTCCGACCAGTCAATAGAAACAAACAATAGACTTTTAGCACAATAACTTTATCCAAAAAGTAATGATTCTATGACGCAAGTTGAACTTGGTGCCAACGCAGTAAAACGAGAACGCGCTACACCAATACTCATAGGAATCAGTGAATTCAAACAAAGCCCAATTGAATTCCGTACAAATACAAGAATAGTAGAAGCTGATTGATTTATGCTCATCCATAGTAACATGTTCTCAATATTCTAGAAATACATTGTCATTCAATATGAAATTCAATCCACAAATGTACCAAAATTGAATTATGGTCGACCACCTGTCCAGTAGTGCAAACAGCATACAAATATCAAGGGAAAAATTGATGCTTTGCTGCAATTCGGATTCTTACCCAGTGATTCTCGAATAAATTGATCTTCAACTTGATTCTAAGTAACCCAAATAATAGTCTGCAAATCATCCTTTTAGAGTAAGGACTAGAATACTTTAGGCAAATCGAGATAATCTTCAACAATTCGACTTTGGATCAAGCATACAGGGAACCTAAAGACCACATAGAACACTGCTTCGAATATAAAGACTCTGTACATACAACAGCAAGATTTCAAGTGCAAAGGTACAAAGTCTTTATCAACTTGACAGCTACTAGTCAGTAAAGTATCAATTCTATCTTAAAGGAGCCATCTTATACAAACACTATCTAAGAGAAATTCTATTGGATAACCCAATGTCCACATAATGACAATTCAACCAACTCTCTCTTAGATAACCCTAAAAAATAACAACGTATATTAGTCTTACTATCAAACAATTGATTTTGAATGGAAACGTTGATTCAACTTTTTGTGCATCGACTTGTGCCGTTATCTTGCCTAACACATTGACTCCATTCATTACTAAGGCTATATTTCAATAGCCAACTTTAAACGTTTCTAACAATCAACGCATTTAGATGCGAATACTTGAAATAAACTGACATCTGATTCCTGATTCTTGTCTGCCAAATGACTATACCTTACTCAGTAATGCATGGTTGGAACGAAATTATATAACTGAAGGTACTTCAAAACAAGTAGTTATGAATTGAATCAAATACAGTTTGACATATTTATATCTGAACAAACAACTAGTTAATATCAAAATATATAAACTGGTAGTATCACATTCGTAGCAATGCAAAGATACAATACAATTCATCGCTTGAGTAGATTCACGAAACTATCTAGGATGAAATGATCAACGAAAATGTATCCAGTATCGCAAATAGAGTGCAAGTATCGCGGAGGAATAACTGGACACTCAAACACTACCAAGTTTTTCTCAAACCAAGTCTTCATCTCCCTAGTCCTCTGTATCCCTAGTAATAAGACTACTATTAATACTATATGGAAAATCGTTTTTCGAGGGATAAGAACAAACTCGTTCGATAAATTCAGTATAATCTCTAAGAATTCAAAAGTTGAACCAACCATAGAGGACATTTCACTAGCTTATGAAACAGAATTTCGTCTTGATGAGATATTCGACCAGTAATCAACAAATGACCAACTCCAACACAAAAAGCCATCTTAAATGAGCAATACCAAGAAATATATTACTTTCTTTCCAATGAACAGTAAATCATTGAATTCAGTATACAATTCAAGTAATAAAAAACAGTAAACAGTTTCTAGATACGTTGAGAAGACCTTTTCTTACGTATCTAATAGAATAATTGTGCCATATCCCGTTGAGATTTAACTAGAAGTGGTAAGATTCAGAGTAGTACTCTAAAGCAAGTGATTATTACTTCCTTCAATACAGCTGTAACCAGAATAGATTCATACATCACACTAAAATAAGATTCAAATTCAACTCATCAATAGAAACAAGGTATTGATAAGGCGTAAATACATTGTTATTTATCACTTGAATCAATTGTGGTAATAGTTCAAGATAAAGAGGTGGATGAAAACCACCAAAGGTTGCGAAAAGGTTCAAGCATCAAAGGATATACGAAAGGATCCTGAAATTAGAACATAGCTATTAGTTTGTGTTTTGCTGCTACTTGTGTAAAAATCACAGAATTGATTCTGCTTTTTGTGAGGATCAACCTCAAAATCTATAAAACATAGGTCTGATATTTTAACCCTGTGAAGCCAGGGAAGTATTGATTTACTTCTTTTCCTTGAATTTCTTTCAACTGACCTTTCTTTATTCTTTCACTGAAAAGTATATACTATGTAAAACATAAATTTTTGTCCTTTATAACAATTCATAAGAATAAGGGAAAACAACCAGTAGGTCGTACTAGGACAACTTCAATTTCTAATCCCAATAGATAGCTTGTACAGAACTTTGACTGCAATCTAGTTGATTCTTTCTTTGAATTTACATCATCCCGCAGTCTTCGAATACTAATTTCTATCATCTTCATTCCTTTTCTTGTACAATGAGCATTCAACTGTATTTCGAACACATTACAACTCTAAAAAACAAGATCTTCACCATTCTACAATTACTCCGATAAAGAAGAGAAAAAACGAAATAGAGATATTATCTTATCTTTATCGACTAGATGACTAACTTCATATGAAGCTGGTCTTAGGGTAAAAACAAGTAAGATGGAATTGTTCTGAAGCATAAATAGTCAAAAGGTTTAGTTTCGACATAAGAACATTACAATGTATCAAGATAAATCAGTAGTAGATTCAAGATCACATAAGACAATATGTTGTACACTTTCATGATACTGCAAGTTCACTTGTCAAAGATTAATTGATTCAATTGACTAGATTGTCTCGAATTGATCACTTGGAGTTACACATCTCTACAAATGCAACACAACTATCACGGGACAAAGAGATTCTTTGTGTTCGGGATTTCCAATGAAAAAAGCTTCTGAAAGGTTGTACGTCGACGTTTTCGGAAAAGAAATGACGACTAGTTCTTCATCATACTATCATAAGATAACAAACAAGTTCGTTTCAAGAATCAAAAGATAAAGATTAGTATCAAACAGATACAAGAAAAATCGAAAATCGACCAGTAAAGCAACTCGATACTCTATTTGTTGTTCAAAATCAGAACCGTATGTAGTCCTACTAATAGTAAGGTACAGGAATAGTCGTAAATGTGCAAACAATGCCTTTTTCTTTTATAAAGTCAACAACACAATTTTCCTGTATGGTAAAAAATAGGTCAAATTCGTACTTTTATCACAAAAACTATTATTAATATTCCATGTACCACTAACCAATACACTATAACTTTGTCTTGTTGTTGTCGTTCTTGTTGTCTGCTTACAATTCCAAGTAAATAAAACAATTGCAATTTTCCAGTCAAGCCAACAACGAAGAAAAAAAGTAAAAGATACAAGCAGGAATCATTCTCTTTGTAGACTTGATGACTATGCCATACTGTACCAGCCTCGAGCTCATATTTGTTGTTGTTCATGTTCTGGTTGAATTTCAAGTAGTAACGAACGGTTTGATTTTGCTGCAATAATAGAAAAATGCTTTATGGTTCGTGCCAATGTATTTGCAAACCACTTTGTTCGTCTGCGTATGCTTTCTAGGAATTATCTACCAGGACTTTATCTTCAGAGTCAAACCAAAAACTCTAGTCGGACACGATGACATCAATGTGTGCACTGGTGTAACATTGTAGAAGTTCAACCAATCCTTCGTGAGTTTCTTTCAGAGCTACTTTGTATACTATCCAAACGCAACCTGTTTGCACAAAATGTGAAGTCTCCTTTTCACTTTTTGACAGCTACAACTACCACTATTTTCAACAGAACGACCTTCAGTGTGTAGAAAAGAAAAGCAGATCAGCAGCACTCTTGACAAGGCAAATACTGTTATACACAAGTCGCCTTGTTTCCCATTCACACCGTACTACTACTGTTACCCTCCTCTCCAACTATACTAAGGACCAAAGACGATTTGCAATAGATGCCTTTCAAAAACACCAACAATACTAGCTCCAACACTATCACTCTTACGACTCACATATCCTTTTAAACATATTTCACCCTCGGAAAACCAAGTAATTCAAAAAAACAAAGGCGTCTCTCAAAACGGACTAATAGCTACAATCGCCATCGTCAAAACATTTTACCCAGGTGAAAACAACCAAGATTTTCAACAGCGTCCTTTTGCTTGCTTTATTTCATGGTTCCCAACAAGGTGAGCATACTTTGAACTGAAAACTTTTCCCTTGCTTTCAGAATACAATTCTATTCAGCTTTCGTTATCTAAAGCCCCACATTCATAATATTTCAAAAGACATATTCGAATCAATAGAGAATTGATATAAACGCTCGACAATACAAACAACCATTAAAAATATGCAATGATGGACTCAAGACTTTCCTATGCTATTCTGGAAAACGAATGAATTTTACAAAGACTGCGAATATCGTTCATACACACTAAAAAACCTGTCGCAGAGTTACAGACCAAATTCTCCATCTTGAAAGAAGGCACATAAAAGACAAAAACTATCATAAAGAAAGTAACTCTTTATACTGACCAAAACACTCAACTAAGTGTCTAACTGGTTTCTTGGAAAAACATCTTTGAAATATGAAACCAAGACTGATTTTCAACAATCGACTACAAGACTAGACTGTCAACTACTAATAAATACAAAAAAATGCTCTGCAACAATTATCAGTAAAAACTAAATCTAAATAAACTTGCGAGACAACTAATTGGGTAATGGAGTGAAACTCAACAACAGCTTAAACTCCTTTGTCTTTGCTCTTTTCTTGACAATACAGCTCACAGATTTCCATACAAGACCAGAAGTGAAACAACAACAAGTCTTGCATAAACTATGTAAAAGTCAAATAGATAGTCAACGTTGTACATATCAAAAAGATACTACAGTCTATCCGGAACTCAGAGCTCAAGACGACTCGATGGATTTTTATAAAGGAATGAACTGCAAGGCTTAAAAAAGAAACGTAGATAATAGAAATCCACTTGTCCAACTAAAACAACAAATGAGTTGGAAATTAAAGTCGGAAAAGTTTCAGAAGTAAACCTAACCAAGTTCAAAGCCTTAACAACACTGGCCCCTTTTAAACTATTGTGTAATTTCCAATTGGACTATGATGAGAAGAATTGCTATGTATTGTCTCATTTCTACTGGAGGTGTAGTATCTTGTAGTGAGTTTTATGAAAGAAAATATTTTACTTGGAGACTTGGAAAAAGCTGCTTTAATAATAAATGTGCTAGATACAACTAATCTCACAGCATAGTAATGTTGTGAAAGGAGAAAAATAGTGTTGTAACAAAGTTCCTGTTCAACTAACTATCGACACTGTACCTTTTCAAAGAGTTGAGTTTGACAAAACTTATTTGTAAGGTGAATTTCAGACTTTCTGTGACCCTATTTCGACTCGATCTCAGAATCTTCCTTTGTTAGCCTCTCAAAAACCTTGGAAAACTGCTTCACAAAGTGTAAAAAGGTCGTTTTCCAGTTTCAGTGGAAATAATTCTGTTGGCTTTCTGTGTAAGAACTATAGCCTTTCTTTCTGTGCAAAATAGGCTCAAGGAATAGTCTTTATGCCACTGTGAACTGCAAAGAAGAAATAATTATATACTCAACCCTAGAGTTGGAAAGTATAGAGAGGACAAGGCTACAACAAAAAACTGACCAAAGGTTTGAATTCTTTTGTCTAAATACAAATACATAAACTACTTACGACAAGGAGGATCGAACCTCAAAAGTTACAAGGGTCTCGCTTTGTTCTCTTCATAAACAACTTGTAGAGAGTTTTGACTGTTATAAGAGTAAAAGTGGTGATGCTTTTACTTCTCCTTGCACATATATTTCAAGATTCACCTTCCTTTATTACTTTGCCAAGAGGAGATGAAAGATTCTTATTTTTCCATTATTTCTACGTTTATATTCTTTTCTTTTCACTAGGACACGAAATTGATCCAATATATTGAAAAGAACAAGACCTTTACCAGTTTAGATAACAACCAAAATATCATTTGAGATTGACTCTGCAAAGGAATCAGATAAATTGTTTTATCTTATTCTGCTGAATATTGTTTGCGAGTTGACGACATTTTTATTCTTTTTAGAGCAACTTGGATAAAAAAGCGTTTCGCTGCTTTTTCAAGTTTTACTTGTCCCTAGTAGAAATGAACATTCCTTCTATTGATAGACCCGTTTTTTATACGAAACGTTCTTGTCACAAATATCCAAAAGGAAGCCTCTACTAGTGTACCCATCAAGTTATACTTCGCAAAAGTCTTCTTCCAAGTGCCTAACGCAAGGAACTTTTGTATAGTGACTCACTTATTCAACGAGCTGATGGTTGAGATTGGAAGAAGAGTAGGACTCAACTGGACAAATCGTTCTTTGAATTTGCAGAGCTTTTAAAAGTTTTACTTTTTTTTATATTGGAAGAGATAATAGCTCTCTTGGAGTTATATAGTTCCTAAAGCAGCTTTGTACTTTCTATAGTTTGCTTTCTTGTATATCTTTAAAAGTTGTAGTTTTTACAAAGTTTATCGTACAAGAGGATGCAACAAAAGAATTTAAACCTAAACAGTCATGTTTACCTTCAAAAACACCTCAAATGTATAGTCGACTACTGAGGAGAAAGAATTCAACTATGATTCAAATGCTATGCAATGACAAGATACGAGAAGAGAGTCGCTAGAATAGACTCAATTCGACTGAATTGAATTTCTTGAAAAATATCTTTTCTCCTCTTAACAGAATCCACAGTATCAAATGCCACTATTTTCAGAGGAGAAAGAGACAGGAGTTATTGACTCTTACAGAAATTGAGTATTGATGATACACTTGTGTGAGTCAATGTTGTTTCTGAGATTTGATAAAACCACGCGATATTTTGGATCCTTCTTAGCACATTTGTTTTGGTTTGTCTATTGCTATCATCAACTTTTGTAGCTTTAGGCATAAACTGCTACTTGTCATGATATCGTAAGAAAGGAATTTGATGATTGCTGAAAATAAAGCAGTGCTGTGCTTGCGGGTTTCTGCATTTCTACTAAATAATATATTTCAACTGGAGCTTTTGAATAGACTACACAAGAGAATGACTTGGTCCATACTCTACTTCCGTGTTTCGAAATGAACCAAAAGTGACGAAAAAACTATTCCATAAAATACAGAAAATCTAAAGAGACGTCTATGGAACAAATTCTTCATGAACAATCTATATCACTCGGAACTCTCATGACTACTCTCGAAAATTCTGAAAGAAACTTTCTTATCTATGTGAGAATGGGCCATGTTCAATAGCTTTATACTCTCAAAGAGCATAAAAAACTTGTGAAATAAACATTGGCTTCCTTCCAATCCTTCTTGTACCCTATGAGAGTTACCATTATATTAGCATACGAGAATAAAAATATCGATAGCGGAAAAAGCCATATTGATCGTTCTTCCATAGTTCAAATCATCTCAGTCCAAGCCATAAAAGGTATGACATAGTCATCAGTTGATAAAGAGAAGAAGTTGGATTGGTAACCTTTACTACTATCCTCCTTGTTATTGTGACCGACAAACAAACAGTCAATCGTTCATTTATTTATATTTTGTACTCCGAAATAAACAGAAGATTGTTTAATTTCTCTTTGGCGATGGCGAGTTTGGATGAAAAGTGGAAAGCTGTGGACAACTTTGAGCCTATTGTGGTAGATCGTGAAAGAGATGTTGTTCGAGTGACAAAAGAACTGTATGATCTTCATAAAAGCAGAAAACAACTCAGGGGTGTAACAAGCAGTTGCAACTATCGCTTGACCATACCATTTGCCCCCCATCTCTTTGGCTCGGGCAAAACGACCTTTGCCCGAACCTATTTGGAGTTGGTGCAAAGGGTTGGTGAAACTTCCCTGTCGACGTTTGCTTCAGACCCTTCGAGCAGAACCTTTTTGGAGAAGCTGAAAAGGACTTCATTGCTTTATGCGGATTTAAAGGAGTTGAAGCCCACAGTCCCCATAGAGTTTTTTCGAAACCTAAAGTGGGCAGTCTACTATTTATTGTACCGATCAGCTTGTAATCAGATGGGTCTACCGTTTATGAAGCCTGATGAAGCCTACAGACACATTCCTCCCTATCCAAGCTTTCTAATTCCAGAGCTACAGAAGACTTTGGGCATTCCTTCCGATCAATATCTTCTGATAGCAATTGACGAAGTTGGTGTGTTTGATACAAAGGCAACTTTGTTTGAACTGGAGAAGAATGACAAAGGTGTGGTTCGACCTTACAACGACTTTTTCGGTATCATTAGTCAATTGTGCAAAGAACCCGACTTGTTTTTTATAGTTGTTGGGAAAAGCAAGGGTTTAAGTATTAAGAATGATGTGGCTTTTGGGCTATCAAGAGTTATACTACATTTTATCCCTTTATCACCTTTGGACGCTTCCAGTATCGTTGAATTCCTTGAAAAGAGTCTTCTAAAGACACCTACTCAAGAACCAGTTTGTAATGTCTTATGTAGTTCTTCATTTTCAGTAAATGAATTGGCAGATTCATTATTGGAATGTACAGGTGGAGTTCCTGGTTTGTTGACTCGTGCAGTAAATATGCTTTTGAATTATATAATAGCAAGAAACCAGCCTTTCATATCGAAAGAAGAATGTTTGACATGCATGAACGACGACAATTTCCGAAGAATTTGTGCTGAACCATTTGTGGAACGAATATTGAATTTGGACGAAGATAGAAAAAGTGTTTTTGATATACTTTTGATGATGGCACTTTATCGTATACCGTCTAAAGTAGACGACAGATTGACCTCGGAGTCCTATCTACATGATGCAGTCACTGAAATGGGACTATATCGATATCCTATTGACCAGAATACTTTTCAAGTCCTGATTCCAAAAGTATTTGTTGGAATCTTCAAGAACGACCCTTCCATATCTTCTTTGGAAAAGATACTTCTTGGATCACTTGATGTAGAACCAGTAGATTGTTTCTTCTATTCAAAGTGTCGTGTATTTGAAGGAATTGTTGCTTTACGACTAGTTTTGATGTTGCCTTCAAAGAATAGAAATGAGTTGAGGGAATTGTTGGGTCAATTGTCTCCAATATGGAAACAAATGAAACTTCCAATCAGTACAATATCACCTATTCACTATATCAAGTCTGTTGTTAGTTCTAGAGAAACAAGAAGTGAATCGAACAAGAGTCGAAGAACTTTTGCCAATACCGAATGGAATAAGATTATTCGAGAAACACTTTATTTAGAGACTATTTACATTCCTTTGGACGCTACTTCTCATAGTCCTGATATTATATTCAAATTACAATCTCCTGTGGAACCCAAAGTTCTTACTGTTGGAGTTGCATGTAAAGGACGTTGGAAGTCGGAAGGAATTGGCTGGTCAGATATTATAGATGAAGCCAAGAAATTTTTAGATCCTGTTTATGATCAAGTCTTATCCAGTGCAATGGATTATCATCATTGTATGCTTATTATCGTTAGTACAAAGTTATCATTGAATGTTTCTAATGAGTTGGGTAATCAGAGTCGTTGTTATTCCAATGGAATGTTTATTAGAGGTGATTCTTTCAAAGTACCTGATAATTGTGAACTTGTTATTCTTTGTGAAAGAGATATGGAAATGCTGATTGACGAAGAAATATTGAATGGACTTGAAAGAGCATTTCATGTTTCCCATAATCCTACTTTTTGGGATTTTGGATTAGATTTACTTGATAGAATCCGTAACAGTTTCTTAAGTTGGCAATAGATTCTAACTCAATCCTTCCCTTTGTGATTTGTTTTTAAGAGCAAGTAAACTTTTTTTGTATGTTTGAAACTCGGTCACATCTTACTTGTTTTTACTCTGAGGAGTATTGTCTTAATATGGTACTAACCACGAAAATCAAAATATGACTATCGTTGCAAAAGTCACTGTCACAGTTTGACAGGTCATATTTGCTTCTTGTTACTACTCAGGAGAGTGTCCCAAAGTGTTGATAAATGGGTTTTGTACAAGGTATTGTATTCGTCAAAGACTTTATTTATGGTTCGCCTTAAGTTGAAAGTTCCTCAGCTGGTTATTTTCTAATAGCTCAGAGAAGTTGTCTTTATATACAATTGCACAGAAACCAATATCCACTCTTTATTACAAGGAAATGAAAAATGATAATTGATATATATGTAGTTGTGCTGCATATTTGTTCAAAGCCTCCAACGATTTTCGTCTCAATCATGAGTTTGAGCATTGGAAACAATTGAAGAAGATCGATCATTGTTGTATTTTTCTGTCGCATAGTTTACTTCACAGCTTACGATATGTCTAGTGAATTTGAACCAGAAACCGTATATGACATGGTTGTAGTACACCGAGAAAATGATGTTCGTGTAGTAACACTGCAGTTATTTCAGCTATACACTCTACGTAAACTTGGTCCCCCTTTCAAACCAGTCATACCCTTTGGTCCCCACCTCTTCGGAAGTGGAAAGACAAAATTCATACAAAGTTACTTGGAACTGGTGAATAATATGGGTGAAAGTGCACTGATAGGTCTCGATTACGTTTGTGAGTCTGAGAAGGCCAACCGAAGAGGTTTCTTGGAGAAATTAAAAAGGGCTTCAGTGCTGTACGCCGATTTAAGGCAGTTGAAGCCCACAGACCCCAAAGAGTTTTTACGAAACCTAAAGTGGGCAGTCTACTATTTGTTAATAAAGGCTGCCCACTCTCAAGTTGGCGCTGAAATATTGTCAAAGAAAGAAGCCTTCGAAAAGGTGGATATGGAACCTTCCAACTTAGTTCCACTCTTACGAGATATACTAAGGATTCCTTCTGATCAATATCTTCTGATAGCATTTGATGAAGTTGGTGTCCTAGACGAAAGTCTCGACGAATTTCATTTCAAGAGAACCCATGACGGCAGAGTTCGACCATACAACGACTTTTTCGGTATCATTAGTCAATTGTGCGAAGAACCCGACTTGTTTTTTATAGTTGTTGGGAAAAGTGAAGGCTTAAATATATACAATTACGTAGCTTCAGTCTCAAGGGTTCAGTTAGTATTTATTCCTCTTTCGCCGCTTGAGAAACATAGTATCGTGGAACATTTGGAGAAAAGTTCTTCCTTTTTATTCACTAGGAGCCCAAAGGTTTCAGAAATTCTTTGTCACAAAGACTTCTCAACTAGTGAACTTGCAGAATTGTTGTTGGAATTGACTGGTGGTGTTCCTGGTTTACTTGTTCGAGCAATCAGTTACCTTTTGCTGTATAAATCATCCAACAACAATTTCTTATTATCAAAGGAAACCTTCTTGATCATAATGAATAGCTTTCTAGTAACAAATTATTGTGTTGCGACATTCTTACCTCGTCTGATAAGTCTCAGTGAGCAGCGTAAGCGCTTGTTAAGAATGCTTACGTTATTATCTTTGTATCGTATTCGATTTGATTTTGATGAAACTGTGCAAATAAGCTCAAATTCTGATGTGTTTTTGTTTGATCTAGTTACAGATATGTGTCTCTATCGTCGATTGGTTATAGAACCAGACCGCAACGAACGCTATGAAGTGTTGATTCCCAAGTTACTGATTGAATATATTGACCAAGGCTTAAAGGATGATCGTTTAGAATGGTTACTTTTACAAACTCTCAAGTCTCAATCTATGGAATTCTTTTATGAGTCGAAATGTCGAATTTTGGAAGGTCTTATTGCTACACTGTTTTATTTACATTTTTCCCGGCATCCTACAAACAGCTCAATGTTTTCTACTCTTGGTCAATTATCTCGTGTTTGGAATGAAATGAATTTACAATTTTCTTCCGAATCTGCTGCTTATTATATGAAATCTATACATTATACCAGAACTGTATCAGGAACAGAGAGAATGACATTTGGAAGCAAGATGAAGTGGGAAAGGATAATGAAAGAAATGTTAGAATTTGAAAAGATATATATTCCATTTCATTCAACATCCCATAGTCCAGATATACTATTCAAGTTGCATGGAAGAACGAATGAGAAGAACTTGATGATTGTGGGTATTGCTTGTAAAGGCCGATGGAGTCGTAATGGTATTCGATGGAATGAAATTTTGGAAGAAGCTCACAAGTTTTTAAAACCAGTGCATGATCAAGTATTGACTAGTCATCCTACATGGCATTGTATGTTGATTATTATGAGTACCAAGTTGGCTACAAATGTATCTGAGGACTTGAATCATTCTAGTCGTTGTTATTCATTTGGCGATAGTGTTGGAGAATTCTTGATTCCTCACAACTGTGAATTGGTTATTCTTTCTGAAGCTGATGTAGAAAACTTTATTGGCAAAGACATTTTATCAAATTTAAGGAACGCTTTCAAATCTGTGGATAATCCACATTCGAGAAATATTGGCATTTCAACACTACAAGAAATAGTTTTATCTCTTTCCAAAAATATTAAAGAATATCTTGTTTTAATATCTGAGAATTTTTCCAAAGATAGACACTTTCAAAAGTCGTCAGAAATCGGGGGCTGTTTTATAAGACACTGTCAAAAACTATATCAAACTTGAGCAAATTTATTCCTCTGACTACAATTGCACGATTTGGATGACATATTCCATTGTTACGTGCTGTATAATGCATAAATGAAACTTATAACAACAAAGCTGAGCTCTGATTTTAACATTCATTTCCATTGAAAACGACGAAATAGATTGGACCTTGCACAATTTCAAAACTTGGCAACTTGTTGCTACATCTATTCATGTTTGTCTTTAATCTTTTTCTACCTGTCGCCAGAAAGACTATGACATTACGTTTTATTTGAAAGGGTCTCTGCAATTCCAAGTTTATTATTTTCACGATACATACATTTCAACTTGTTGTTCTCAAGGTCTCATCATCAAATGAAGGCTGAAGAATATATCTAATTAGGAAAGTTGAGAAAATTACATCCCATCAACCTTCTTCCATGTTATAGTTTAGAAAAAGTATTTTCTCCGTAGTAAAGGACCGAATAACAAAGCACTCGGTAAAGCAAATAAAAAATTTTGGACCAACCAAACATTTGTAATCGTTTTGATATAGCACATGAACTCTTTTGAAAACAATCACATTTCCAAAGTTTCAAAACCTGTATATATACCATGGAAGGACTTTTTAAAACTGAGTTTGCGCTGTTATGAATTCAACTAGAACAACATTTTGAAAGATTAATGATAATGATAATAATAATAATAATAATAATAATAATGAATCTTCCTATAAAAATGGAAATACCCCCTTAGAAAGCACAGAATATTTGAAAAAGTTTTGTTATTTCAGAAGTTTATATGGTTATCTGGTCAAATGTTATCAAGTACAGCATACAAGACGCGAGTAGATCCCATCAAATGAAATTTGTTGTCATTTGATCTTTCATTGTTATCTAGGTAAATCATACTAGTCTTGACTTTTCAAGCAAACTCCATATGACCTGTAGAGACGTGTCGCTGAGGCGTCAAGGGATATTCTCTTCGACTACCGGATATTGCCTTTATTCATGTATTAACATTGTGAGAACTTAGTCATCAACTAGAGAAACTGTTGAAGAAGGAAATATTGCGTCATTTATATCTAAATATTTCAATTGGATCTTTTTATGGTGGAGATGACATTCTTTTACTACATTCAAATTAATCTCTGATTGAATGCAATAGATATGCAACTGACAAGTTACATAATGTTTAGACGGAACGAACACAAGTATTGTTTATGAAAACGCACAGCACTATACGTTAAGTGAAACAATTCCAGCTTATCGGCAGTTTTTGGATGATGAAGTTGGTCACGCATTCGATTGACAAAGTCGGCCAATTCATCCTTTCATTTTTGGGGGTAATGTTATTGTGCTCAGTTATGTTGGGTTTTGTAAACTAACTTTCCGGAAAATAGTCACCCAAGGCAAACGAGAAACAAGCCCTTATTCCATTGTAGTAAAACTTAGGGTAATTATAAAGCAGAGGAGTCTTTTTTACTTTGTTTAGTAACCACAGAAACTGTAGGAGCGTAAACCAAGTCAATCACGTTTTTGTCAACAACCCATTCAAAATGCGGATTGGTTGACGACGTCAAGCAACAAGCTCTTCTGATTGTCGGAAGCAGCAGATACAAATAGGTTCAACGTGTTTTTTGCTGTCAGGAGTGGAGTGACAAGGAAAAGGAGAGCGTCGAGAAAGCGAAAGAAGCCAAAAAAAGTTTGAAAGAGATTCTGAAGATACAGCGGCTGTCTGGTAAGAACGATAAACGATTGTATTCGGTTCCTACAAACTCCTTTCTATAGTTAGGGACACAGTTGAAGAGTTGGATATTGAAGCTTCTCAGCAGAGTGTGAGTTCTGTGATGAGTTCTCTTCACGCCTTATTGTAAGACATGCGGCATATGCACCCCTTTAGTCAATCTTCAGGAGGCCGTTTATCAGGTTTACTTGCCTTTTCCGAATCATATTATGGGAGTAACCGTACGAAAGATATTCCACTCAGTTTCATAGTTTGCTTCTCTGGCCATTTGTTTGGCTCGTGGAAGACAACTTTGTGGGTGTGAGATTCCAAGATTTTCTTATGCTAAAGAAGGAGTATATTTCTACAAGTTGCAAAAACTGGCATTGCCTTGGCTGTACTACTACGGAGGAAGAATTGAATGTCATTTACAATGAGTCTTTGATGTTTATGTAAACCTTTCTAATCTGCCTTTGGAAGGACATCTTTATGCACAGGCTTTGCTTGAATTCATTTACAAAGTTGTCTAATCCAAGTTTTTAAACTCTTGGGAATTGCTGTCGAAAGTGTTTCCTCTTATTTCTGTGGGCCGGCTGCATAAATAAGCTATTGCAGGTCACCAACAAAAATATTTATTTTTGTTGATGGATGAAGTTGGTTATTTGAGTGAGCCAAAGCATTTTTAATATAGCGACTTGGAAATTTCCCTGAAAGTGGTAGTATTTTTACAGCTTATCGCACTTTTTTTCAATATAGAAGGGTTTTCCTTGATGATATTGATATGTGCTGTCTTGTAGGAGGAGAATGTGACGCAATCTTGCTGAGAGAAGAAGATGATATGCCATCACGAATGTTATTGAGACCTTTAAAACTGTAACCATTTCCAGTCAATGCTTTTCATTATAGTATAGCATTTTTGAATAGGAGGACACTTGTTAAGCAAAACATATTTCCAAGAAGTCCTCAAGACATGCAATGCCTAGACATTATAATTTATAACCATACAGGTGGAGTGCCTATATATGTTTTTCATGTCTTATCCGAATAAGTAGATAGTGTCAATCTAATCCACAATGGAGAGATTTATAAGAAGAAGAACTAAGGAAGAAGACGGAAACCATTCCCGTGACTGAAAGTCTTTTTTGTGACAGCCGAAAGAATGAACCCTAAAGGATATGCTGTGTTCTCTACACTGCTTTTTGTCAGTGTTCTAAGAATCCCTCTTCATTGCAGAGAAATATATTTTGGTCTTTTGCAGTCGTGCGAATACGCTGAATACGCTCTGGACATTGTCAGTCTGTTTGGTTTTTATCCTATATATATGAAGAGAATACAGACCCTTTCAAGTTGATTTATCCAAAGCCTGTTTTCAAATACCTTGAACATTCCTGTCGCAGGTCGCGATAATTCGTTTTATTTGTCATTTATTTTGCAATTTGACACTCTGTCTTTTGTGTTCCTGCGACGCATGTTTACAACCCCAAGTGCTATTTGCTTTGGTATTATATCTTCGATTATGTTTTTGTTGCAAGTTGGGAGAATTCAGCATATCCAAGAATACGAAAGTGTAAGACTATATTTTTGAAAGTGCGAACGACATTTAAGCAGAAAGAAGTATTCCTCTTCCAAAGTTTGTCTCTTCTTTCGACTCCGAAGTATCCTTATCCAATGAAGATGGTATTTTCATTCCTCAATCACAACAATGAAGAAGACTCGACTTGATACTTCTTGTATTGAGAAATGTTACAAAGACTAGTGTATCATGTTTTGAGGAAGTGACAGACTCTTTGCATTAACTTTTAAAGAAACCGTCTGCTTATAGGAATCTCATTAAAGTGTTTCAACTTTAACAGTAGAAGAAAAAGGACTTGGACGTTCTGATATTCGAGCGGAAGCAGAAAAATTTCTATTTCTCGAATCATAACAAATTCATTTTTTTTGGAAGCTAGTTATATTTTTGTCGTTCAGTTCATTGTGAGTACGAAATATACCAATCAAGTTTTAAGAAACTTTAGATATGACAAGTATTAGATATTACAGAGTGGAGTGTATCATGATGATGATGATGATGATAATGGACAACTTTATTTAAGACCATGTGCTTCTCAATCTTCACGTGTCTCTGCTAGGGAATGGTTACCGATTCCTTCTCGTTGTCAATTGGTTGTTTGTTCGACGTCTATTTTGAAACAGTTTCTTGGATCGAAGGCATGTGAACTATTCGAAAGGATTTTTGCAAAGGGCACTAGCGCTTCAACAGATTCTGATTTCTTTCTCTTGAGTTCTGCATTTACATGCTTGTTGCAGGGAATATCAGGAGATAAAAGAAAGACAAAATGCGCGACAAGTTTCCGTAGCAGAAGCAGGAGAAGAAAGAGATAATCGTCCAATGATGAATATGACTTTTTCACAATTGCAAGAAATTACAGAAAGAAGAGAACAAGTATCGATTGGAAAGAGTTTTTTTTCCAAGTCTGCTTTGTTACCCGATGAAGTTGTAGTACGTTATGCATCGACATTTCCTTATATATTTGGAGACAGTCCTCAATTGATTCGAAGAAACTCACTAGAACTAATGGGCATACTAGAACAATACATTCAACGGATTCTAGTTGCAACGTTGTTACTGGAACAATCAGGAAAAATGAAACAATGACCCGCGGCTTTGAAATTCGCGTTATTTACGGATATTCTTCGTAGAAACGCAGTGGAAAGTTGGCTCGCTGTAGTTGTAAGTGGAGTGAGTGTTCTTATGCTTCCATTATTACTGAACCTTACAGCAGCAACGCTGAACTCTGACTTTAAACTTTTCTATTTTTTTCCAAAAAAAAGATGAATAAAGTTCGACGTTTTGTAAAATTTGAAAACTTGGAAAACTGTTACATTGTATATACAGATGTTTTTCATAATTTCCAAGTTTCTATTTCTGAGAATAGATGAGCGTGTCAACTTGTTCTCAAGGTTCCCTCATCAGAATAAGATGAAAAATTAACTAGTAAGGGTTAACCTTACTCCAACAGAAATAATGTTCTCTCTGTGACGAAAGATTTAGTAACAGAGTACGAAGCAAGTTTTCGGGTATGGTAAAAAACCGAATAAAAGACTTGCAGCAACAAAGAAACGTCCGCAATCATTGCTGTAAGAAGTTTTATGGAAAAATCACAAATTTGGAAATTTTGGTAGACCGTTATCTTCAACGGAATTCGGAAGCAAACTTTCTAGCCTGACTTGGCACTGTCAATTCCAACTATAACAATGCCTTGGAAGGCTACACTTTCCCTTTCAAGATGACCTATGAAAACAGAGTAACATGTTCCATATCAAACACCGAGCCATTCAAAGGAGAGCACCTAATAAGTTTGCTGTAAAGACTTGTTCGTTCGCTGCTCTAGTAAAAGAACAAAAGGTAAAAAATCCAGGATATTCTAAAAGCAAGCTGGGAATGAAAGGCGGTATAAGACAAACAGACAGAACAACGGTCAAGTAAACGAACAAATTTTACAGTCAAGCTGACTGAATATCCAATCTTGTTTTGTTGATAGCAAGTTTGGATTTTTCTCTCTTAAATCCTAGTCAAGTCCTGATAGTGAGACATTACTATATCTTGTCAAATGTAATATCAAATCATCGTTTCACAAAAAAGACAGTAAAATCTTATACAAACAGAATTGCAATAATAGTTCTTAGAGATAAACCATATACCTCTTCTATCAATATAGAACAGCTTATATATTCTCATTAACTTCTGTAGTTCCTCAAAAAATACAATGTCTTAATACACTGTTGCGAAATAGAAGAATTTCTATCTCTTCTATCAGTTACTTTGGAGTGATTACATTAGTGTTTCTGTATCGTTGTGAACGAACATAAAATCGATCCATAAATCCGCAGGATTACTATTTTGGACAGCTGTCGAAATCAATCTTTGCTTCCACTGTTTTCAGTTTCATTGGGTAACTGCTGAAAAGGACGGCTGGCCAATTTTCGAAAATCCAATCATCAGGCAGAGTCATCGAGACATTTTTATCTGATTGGCTGGAAGTATGAGACCGATAGGCTATAAATAGAATAAGCGTCACTGTCTAAAATCAATTGTAGACTTTTTGTTTGTATTTAGTCACCTTCTTATTGTTATCAAGCATAGTTAAGATAATGAAGCTACCTTGGAAAAAGGTTTCCACAGAGAAAACAGCAGAGTTGCACGTAGAGGATGCGAATATGAAGCCAATTCAACCTATGGAAGTAGCTACAGAAGAACCTGTGGAAGAAGGAGAGACAGAGTTTGAGAAAAGTTTTGAAGAAGCCATGAAAGAGTCGTTTGACCTCAGTAGGCGAAGTCGCTCGTCCTCATTCGATCCAAATGATCCAGATAAGGAATATGTACCTCCTCGAAAGATGAGCTGGTGGATGTTAACTTTGTTAATGTGCGGATACATGGTCGGAATAGGTGTGTTATCTATTCCAAGTGCCTTTCAAACGCTTGGATGGATTGGAGGTGTGTTCGTTCTCACAGGAGCATATTTTATTACCACGGCAACTGGTTACTTTCTCTATTACATGGGCTTGAGATATCCTACAGTAAGAAGCTATGCGTCAATGAGTCGTAGACTTTGGGGGAAACCCGGCATGTATTTTACAGCAACTATTGCATATTCTTATTTCTTTGCCTTGTTAACTAGCGATTTGTTAACGTCATCCTTGACATGGAAGAATATGCTTCAAAAGGAGCATATATGTACTGTGGTGTTTGCTGTAATAGCTTATGCGATGATGCTTCTTGCAGGCCAGGCTCGAAGCCTTTTCGAGATTACTTATATTATCTTAATTGCTATTACCTTTATTGTCATTCCCATAATTATCGTATGTGTGAAGGTTCCAAGCATTGGTGCAGGATTAGGAAAGACATATGCGGGTTCTTCAACGAGTTTTTATGAAGGATTAACTGCGGCAATGGATATTATATTCGCATTCACAGGCCATCTTATTTATTTTGAGTTTATGGCAGAATTGAAGAGAGTTGAAGATTTCCCAACAGCTTTGTGGTTGTCACAAACGTTCAGTTATGCATGCTACCTTACACTAGCTGCCGTAGCATATTATTATATTGGTAACACGGGCCACATGGAAAGTCCTGTGACTTTGGTCATCAAACATGGTGCGATACACTATGTGAATGATGTCTTTATGGTTATACACGTGACTATTGCAGGTACTATTGGAGGAAATGTCTTAAGTCGCGCAGTTCAGTGGGGTTTCCAACCTTTGATTGCTGGAGGCTTGAGGAAATTTCGAGATGGTTCTCTTCGTAATAGGCTTTGGTGGCTACTCTGGACAGGCATAACGTATGGAGCAGCATTTATAGTTGCCGAATTGGTGCCCTTCTTTTCATCTTTCATTGGCATTATGACGTCACTCTTCTCTTCTTTCTTGACATTTATGGTGCCAAGTGCTTTTTACTTTTGGGAATTTTGGCACGACACTCGTTGGTATCAAAAGCTCTTACCCTTCTTTTGCTTTCTAGTCGGCTTTCTTATGTTGACGTTGGGAAGTTATGGAACTTTTAAAAGCTTGGTTGTTGCCATCGAGAGCACTGGAAAGCCTTTCAGTTGTAATCGTAAATTCTAAATAGTAATATGATGTGGAAATTATATACTGTTCAATAGCTTGTTGTTTTAATTTTTTAAAACCCATTTAATATTTTGTCCAACTATTTTGAAGTGTCATACAAATATGTTCTGTCGAGTTATTGCATGATTACGACAATTGAGCACTCTCAGCATAGTGTACGAAAGAAAGAGAGAGCAAGCAAGTGTGAATAGCTGACTATTAAGAATAGATCTAGACCAGTCCGTTATAAACTCACCTATGAGCAATAAATACAGAGAATGAAATAAATCACACGTTCTTTAACGTTACCAATGCATTAGATTCCAAAATGTTTGAAACAAACCAATGGTTTATTACTGCTCTAAACAAAAGCACAAAGATAAAAGGCACGATGGAGAAATACCGTGGTATGTCTCGTTAACCAGAAATGACTTCGATTCCTGCAGACGTTAAGAACAGTGGACCGAATACTAGTGTAAGCGTTGATAGCAATTTGACTAATACATGCAATGACTAGAAAAAATTAGCTCAAAGCAACTCCACGCTAACGGTCAGTTACTCACTGGTCCTGCGGTGTCTTTGAAAGGATCACCTACAGTGTCTCCTGTTACACTGGCTTTATGAGATTCCGAGCCCTATGAACAAACGTCAATAAAAGTAATTCCATCAACGAAATAGAATCTATACCTTTCCTCCATATGCACCGGTTTCGATATACTTCTTAGCGTTGTCCCATGCGCCACCGCTATTGTTCAAGAATAGTGCCATAAGAATTCCAGCAATAGTTCCAACCATCAAAATTCCAGCAGAGACTTGTACTCCTAGCAGAGACTTTCCTGCAACTCTTCCAACCCATGAGGCAAGAAATCCTACGAAAAGTGGGACAAAAACAACTAACAAACCAGGGACGACCATTTGTTTAAGTGCCGCATTGGCAACAATAGCCACACACTTTTCATAATCGGGTTTCTCGCTGTATGTCATAATACCAGGTTTTTCACGAAACTGTCGACGAACTTCATGTACCACTGCTTGGGCTGCATTGCCAACTGCGCGAATAGCTAGTCCCGAGAATAGAAACACTAACATAGCACCTATCATGCCACCAACAAATACTTCTGGTTGACTCAAGTCTACCGCCGTGAGAGCACGACTTGATGGTAAGTAGTTGTTCACTTCATCAATGTAAGCACGGAATAACAAAAATGCCGCCAATGCTGCTGAACCAACTGCATAGCCTTTCGTTAAAGCCTAAATAGAGTTAATTGTATGAACTGCATAGTTAACAAATCAAGAATTTACCTTTGTTGTATTGCCAACTGCATCCAAACGATCAGTGATTTCTCGTACTTCAGGTGGCTGCATTGACATTTCTGCAATACCCCCCGCATTATCTGAGATGGGTCCGAACACATCCATTGCCAGAATGAAACAACTTGTGGAGAGCATTCCCTAAAATGACAAAGTATAGTAACCACTCCTTGTCAGTCGTTGCTATTCAAAGTACATAAAATACTCACCATAGTTGCAACCGCGGTACCAAAAATACCAGCAGCAAGTTTATTAGACAGACCAGAAGTTGTACCCAGCCAGTACACAAGTAATAAAGCAATGGCAAGTACCTAGTAAAGGAGTTTATGGAGATTAGTATTTATCTATATAAAAGGAAACACTAACCATGATAGGAAGTGCAGTAGATTCCATTCCAACAGACACTCCTGCAATGACATTTGTTCCAGAACCCGTAGAAGATGCAGCTGCAATTCTTCTTACAGGATAGTACAAATAATCCTGTAATGGTTTAGCTTCTCTATCGTTGTATATATAAATGCAATGTTTCACTTACAGTATAATATTCTGTAATAATGACAAAACAATATGAAGTTACTATTCCTTAAAAGAAAATCGATAAAGTGACTCGTAGTTCTCATACAAAACACTTACCAATAGTAGCACATAAGCCAAAGTGCCACCATGCATTGGGTGCTTCACTCGTCTGCAAGGCAATATAGCACAATACCCAGATTCCAACAAATCCCAAAGCCATTGCAACTACGAAACCTCTTTTCATGATAGCCTAAAGATGTGCAATCCATTGTAAACTTCATAACAAAAAGGAATTCTTAACCCACCATTGGATCTTCGTACTCTTTCGATGACTTGGAACCACCCAACAATGGAGCTGATTCCGAGCTTCCGCCACTCTTGTTCAAGCTCTAAATTCAATCTTAAGCAACTTTATAACACCAAAAGCTATCAAACTATTACCTTGTCTTTTGTTCTTACTGCCATCGTTCCAATACTGCTGCTGAAAATACCTAGAACCACAGTAACGACCAGAACAGAGTTACAGATATTCCACAATTACCCAAAGCATGAACAAATAATGGAAACAAAGTGAAAGTGATCTGCTCACTTTCGGGAAGATTGCAGGTTCTACTCAAGGTAGCTCCTAAAATCATTGCCTATCAAAGAATAATATTTACAACCTTCAAAAACAAATATTCAATAGTGATCGAACATACACCAATATTTTCTGCTGCAATAGATTCGAAAAGATCAGCACCACGACCCTAATCAAAACCTTCAAAAACAACAGTTAACTTTATGGAAACATAAAACATACTGCACAGTCTCCAACATTGTCTCCAACTAGATCTGCAACAACTGCAGGGTTCCTAGGATCATCTTCGGGTATTCCAGCTTCGACCTTTCCAACAATATCCGCACCAACATCAGCCGCCTTTGTGTAAATACCGCCTCCAAGTTGAGCAAAAAGTGCTACAAACGAAGCTCCAAAACCGTAGCCGACAATAAGTAAAGGAACCTGAGCAGCACTAACACCCAATCGTTGGAAGGAGCCATAGACGAAAGCATAGATAAGAACGATTCCAAACAAGCATAACGTCACAATCAAAGTAGATGCGAACGCTCCACCACGAAAGGCAACCTACAACAGCGTTCAAACATTTATATCAACAAATTACTTTCAAATACCTGAATAGCTTCGTTGTATGATACCTTCGCCGCTGCTGCAACTCGAGAATTAGAGCGTACAGCAACCCACATAGCAACTAAACCCGATATTCCAGAAAAGAAGCCACCCAAAAGAAATGCAATGGTGCAAATAGAACGAATGCCGAGAGAGCCGATGTTTGCTTCGCTGGGGTTTACCGGACGATAACCATAGGATAGAAATATAATAAGGGCTAAAACCTAAAACCTTTTTGTTAGCCAACTGGAGATATGATCTTCTTCTTTGATCTCACCAAACTAAGGCTAGCAATCGTTCCATATTGTGTCTTAAAGCAACAAGGTGAAAACGATCCTTTCGATAAAAAATATATTACCAACCTTAAAGAACCCATTAGCCCCTAATTTCAAATGTCAACTTGGTCACTTCAATATACAAGGGTTTATAAACAGTAGATCTCACCTTCTTGGATCGGTCTAGCCACGTCTTGCATCTCCTTTGATCCTTCCTTGTGTGAAAGGACCCAGTGTGCTAACCATCCTGCAAAACAAAGAGCAACAACACATACGCCTACCAGCACCCATAAAAACTCAACCGCACTTGACATTGAATACTAAAGAAACTCTTCACCAACGAAAGGACAATTCGATGTTGAATGTGGAACAACTCTGGTTGGAGTAGAAATAAATTTGGGATCGACGGCTGGTCCGTTCAAAGTAATAAGACTTTTTTTGTCAGTTTCATTAGTTCAGTGAGAAGCCTAAGCAACTGGTACTCCACCCTTATATCACGTAAATCATACAAAGGGGTTTTCTTTCTAGAGAGAAGAACTTTACAGATAGCACAAATTGGTTGTGGGGAACGTGTTGGTCGACAGTTATTTCGAAAGAGGTTTCTATATCAATATAATATTCGTAGAGCCATGGCATGGCTCTCTCGTGGTAGGAACCAGGCCGAATTGGTAAAGGCACTGAAGGAAAATGGACTGATAAAAACGGAAAGAGTTGAGAGGACGTTGCTTGCTGTAGATAGAGGCCATTTCTGTAAATATAGACCTTATGAAGATGCTCCACAACCCATTGGTTGGAATGCGACCATAAGTGCTCCACATATGCACGTGACGTGTTTAGAATTGCTCAACGAACACTTGAAACCTGGAAGTAAGGCATTAGATATTGGGTCGGGGTAAGTCAAGATTTTTGGTTGTATAAAGGGATTTACTTTATGTAGTTCTGGTTATTTAACAGCTTGTATGGGTATTATGGTTAGACCAAAGGGTCTCGTTGTGGGTATTGAACACATTCCGGGTCTTGCTCAACAGTCTCTTGAGAACATTGAAAGGAGCCAGAAGAGTTTATTGGAAGAAGGGGTTGTAAGAGTTATGGTAGATGATGGAAGGAAAGGCTTCCTGGAGGGTGCGCCATTTGACGCTATTCATGTCGGTGCTGCAGCAGGTACCGTTCCTCGAGTACTTTTAGACCAATTGGCTCCTGGTGGTCGCATGTTGATACCAGAAGGTAAGTGTCTCTCTTTTTTGCAGACGTGAAGGTTAAAAGGAAATTGCTTGTTAGGTACGTCAGAACAAGAGTTGGTTCAATATGACAAGGCAAAAGATGGCACGGTTTCGAAAAAGCATATTACCTTTGTTAGATATGTTCCGCTTTGCTCTCTGGATCAGCAAATTCGTGGCATATAGTTGACTTTATTGCTGATATTATTCGAACTCTACATGTCCTGTTAGAAGGAAGAAACAAAGTTAACTCACTGATGCAAAGTATTGTCGTGGATTTGCTTGATACAATATAGTATAATATGCGTTGTATAGAAAACTGCTTTTCATATGATTTACAATTCACTCTTTTCTGATACACAAATAAAGAATTATATTGAACGATAATAGACAAAAGAAAACTCAATACAACGCGTTATATTCATAAACGGCAAGAATGAAACACAAAACAGGCAAGTAGTAATATCAAAGCAACAAATACCGAGCAAACTCGGTTTAAAGAAAGCGATCTTATCACTAGCTCACTTGTCCTTGATTACTCATTCATGACATCTTTGGAAGTTGACATCCGTTCAGCAACTCTAGCGTTTCAATCAACGCTTGCGTTCCCTTCTTTGCACCTCCGTTAGCCATTAAGGACACATAAAGCTGCTGTGCAAGTGCTAAACCTGGTAATGAAATTCTCATTCGTTGACATTCTGCCAATGCGATGCCAAGGTCCTTTACAAAATGCTCCTTATCAAAGTTAGTCATTTTATAAAACACTTGAGATAATACATACGACATAAAAGCCAGGGGCCATGTCTCTTTTCATAATACGAGGAGAATATGCTTGCAAAGAGAAAGAGGCTGCACCACCACTTAAGACAGCAGAGAGATAAGTCTCCAGATTCAAACCTGCCTTGTAAGCATATATGAGTCCTTCACACATTCCAATCATATTGGAGGCAATTGTTATTTGGTTGGCCAATTTGGCATGTTGTCCAGAACCAGCTTCTCCAAAGTATTTGATAGTTTTACCAAAGCAACTCAATAAAGGTGACACGGACTCATAGGCAGACTGTGAACCACCCACAAAGACAACAAGTGTGCCATTCTTAGCTCCCACATCTCCTCCAGTAACAGGGGCGTCTAATGAATATTTTCCTTGTGAAGAAGCCACTTCTGCTATCTCTTTTGCCAAACTAGGTTCACTAGTTGTCAAATCTATAACCACACCTCCTTTTTTCAAACCAGCCAATACTCCTGAACTTTGGTCTAGGATTACCTGACGAACATCGTGAGGATATCCCACCATAGTAAATACGACGTCACAGTGCTGAGCGAGTTCCTTGGGAGACTTGCAAACTGTGGCTCCCTTTTCAACCAAAGCCTGTGCCTTTTGCATAGTCCTGTTGTAAACAAAAAAAGGCCCATATCCCTTATCCATACAATGTCTGGCCATATGAACACCTAAGTCGAGTAAAAGGTGTTTACAAGGGTAACCACAACTTTATTCTTACCCATAACTCCAGTTCCTATCCAACCCATTTTTGTTTTTCCTGGAATCACTTCCATAGTATGCGATTCTGTTGCCTGTGTAGATAAAAACCTTAACCTATTAATACCGGAGCTACTCCTCCAATGAACAAGTGGCAGAGACCCAAGTGCTCTAGTTAGCTGTAATAAACAACCCCCAATACGTTGCATGCCCATGGGACAAACTAAGCATTTAACAAACTGAGTTGAAACGGACAATCCTTACAAAGGTATTTATTGCAATCAGAAAACTGCAAGAGAAACTATAGTTTGTAAGCATTAGAAGTAACACGACCACCACTACCAGTCCAACTATAACGTGTTAAAATATAAGACAAAAACCAATAGGAAACTTACTCTGTATGGAAATACTTGCCGCGTGGCTGATCCACTCTTTCATACGTATGAGCACCAAAATAGTCTCTCTGTGCTTGTAAAAGATTTGCTGGGAGGCGTTCTGAACGATAGCCATCAAAAAAGGCAAGACTGGAACTAAAGGCGGGACAAGGAATGCCCATATAAGCTGCTTGAGCAACTACATTTCTCCAACCTCTTTCTCCCTTCAATAGTGCAGCTTTGAAAAAGTCGTTCAGCAACAGATTAGACAATTTGGGACTTTGAAGAAAAGCATCACGAATTTGTCCCAAAAACACTGAACGAATAATACATCCACCGCGCCACATTAAAGCAATACCTCCATAATTCAGATTCCAACCATAGTGACTGGCTGCCTCTCGTAATAACATATATCCTTGCGCATAACTAACAATCTTGGAAGCATACAAGGCGTCATGAACATCCTATCCAACAAAAAATTTTAGAAATACGGCGTGGATATGATAAACAGCATTTCAATAACCTGAATGAACGCATTCTTATCATGAATGGTCACATTGGACGAATACGAACCAAACGTCTTTGATGCAATTAGACGTTCTTCCTTCATAGATGACAGAATTCGCGAAAATACAGCTTCTGCAATCAACGTTACCGGAACATTGAGGTCCAACGAAGACATGGCAGTCCATTTACCAGTTCCTTTCTGCTCAGCTGTGTCCAAAATCTTCTCCACTAAATCGGAGCCATCAGTATCCTTAAACTTTAAAATATTTGCGGTTATCTCAATCAGATAAGAGTTTAAAACTCCGCTATTCCACTGCGTGAATACATCTGCAATCTCTTCGTTGCTAAGCTTCAAGCCCCGGTGCAACAGATTGTATGCTTCACAGATAAGTTCCATGTCTCCGTATTCTATTCCATTGTGGACCATTTTCACATAATGGCCAGCGCCATCTTCACCTACCCATTCACAACAAGGCTCTCCGTTGGCCTTAGCACTAATAGCCTGAAAAATGGGTTTCACTAACTTCCAGGCTTCGGACGAGCCACCAGGCATAATGGAAGGTCCATGTCTTGCACCTTCTTCACCTCCAGAAACTCCTGTTCCAATAAAAAGCAATCCTTTGGCCTCAACTTCTTTAGTTCTTCTCCTTGTGTCCAGAAAGTGTGAGTTTCCCCCGTCAACTATAAGATCCCCAGGAGACAAGTAAGGTAGCAGCATAGAGATGAACTGATCAACTGCTTCTCCAGCTTTCACCAGAAGAATGATTATTCTTGGTTTCTTTAAAAGGGCACAAAACTCTTGCAACGAGTGTGCACCTACTATATTGGTATTTTTGGCTTCACCGTTCAGAAAGTCGTCCACTTTAGAAACTGTTCTGTTAAAAACGGCAACTTTGAACCCATGATCATTCATATTTAGAACCAAGTTTTGTCCCATAACTGCTAAGCCTATCAGACCTACATCTGAAGTTCCACTCGCCATTTTTCTGTAACAAATTTCAAAATTTCCGATATCTTCTTTAATATTAAAAAGAAAACAGGAGATTGAGAGTACTGTGAAAGACTAGATAAAGTTGCTTCATTTTGAATAGAAGCCATTCTTTTCTATTGGAAACAACCTCATTTTTGACAAAACATATCTATTCGACGTTCTCCTCTTAACCCGCCCAATTATTGTCTTTCCATGGATTCATTCAAACAACAAAAGAAACAACATGCTTTGAGAGTAGGCCAGGTAAGGCACAACAAAGAACTAGATAGAAATATTCTTTTTATTTTAAATAGAATCTCGATAATATTCTTGCAAGTCTCACGGATATATTGGGTACTTTTGAGATACTCGGCAGTTCACTTTCTCAACTTGAAGAAAGAAGAAGGGTATTTCAACTACAACAGGAGAAACCACATGAACAAGAAAACTCAAGTTGTCCTGAATAGTATGACAGTGTTGAAGTATCATGTAACAATATAGATTTCATACTATTCTTTTTTAAAATAGTCTCTATAGGATAAATACATACCGCTACTCTTTGCCTCCCACATAGCTCTCCCAATACTCCTCGTCACACAATCCGCTGCAATAGCTCCTATTAAAGAAACTACTCTAGCTCGATGAATATTACCTTCTTGAAAAGTTGGCAAAGAATAGTTTCCTGTTGCTAATACAAATATCGCATCACCATCTACTAATGTATGGGAAGGCTTTATACTTCGTGCAATACCATCATGTGCCATGATAGCAACTCGTTTTGCTTCTGCAGGAAATAAAGCTGCATTGGTTGCAACCACACCTATTACTGTGTTTTCGTGCACTGTCATAGAAGATTTGCAATCTTCGACTATCCCTATAGGTATAGAAAATTTTGACTGAAAAGAATGATACAATTGTTCTTTCATTCCACCCATTTCTCTGTTCTGTTCCCAAAAAGAAGCCCAAAGAATATCGGAACCTGGAATAACTGGAGAACCGTAGGAGTTAACTGCCATTAGAGCTCCTACTTGCAGTTGACCATTTTCTTCTATAGCAGAAGCACTTCCTAAACCTCCTTTATATGCTCCAGCTCTCGATCCTGTTCCAGCTCCAACATTTCCTAGACGAATACTTGCAAAAGGCCTTTGTCGTAACGCTTGCAAACAAGCCTTCTTTCCCAATTCTTGATAGGGAGAAATAAACTCGTCGTTCTCTTTCCAGTTTCCTCCATTTCCTAAATCAAACAGTACACAACCAGGAACTATAGGAACTGCAGGCACTCCGTGTGGACGAAATGCATTAAAACCTTGTCCTTGTTCAGTAAGAACTTGAGTGACACCAGAACCTGCATCCAAACCAAAGACTGAACCACCAGAAAGAAATACCGCATGAGATAAACCCACTAAACAGTCAGAACGAAGCGCATCAGTTTCACGAGAGCCTGGGGCACCACCAGACACAGAAACTCCAGTAGTGCAAGCTTTCGTTGGTACAACTACTGTAGTTCCAGTCAAAAGTGTTTCGTGTTCCACTGAACCTACTCTTACTCCTTCGACATCTGTTATGCTGTTTGTATTTCCCGGAAGTAGTCGCATAATATCTCTAAAAGTTAAGTTTCTAGAACCTATTCGCAAGGAACCCGAATATTTTCTACCCAAATCATTTTATTTCTCATTCCTTCCAAAACCAATGAGCTGATGACCCGATAAACCCTATACCTCTTGAACGACTATGGATATAAGGCTAAAAAACGATCAAAGTCATGATACAACTTTTTCAGCCACTTCTGAGTATTTTCAATTTTCCTACGAGTCCTTGTTTTGTCGTCGAGCAGTCCTGAAACCGACTCGAGTTCGTTTACATCTTGAAGAATGTTTCTCACAAAACGATCAGTTGTTATTTGTGTCTCTTCATTAAATACTCGATTTGCCTAAATGTTCTTCAAAATTTATTAGAAAGGAACACATTTGACATACTTTGTTGAGATCATCCCGCAGTTGAGCAACGTTGAAGCCTTCTCTTATCAGCTGCTGTATCTCCATCTGTGGGTTTTGTTGAAAGGCACTACACATATCCAAGACCTTGTTACGATATGCTTTCAAATTTTCTATACCCTTTTTTACTTGTGGATCTTTCATAGCATCTGAATCCAGCTCCACTGATTCACTGGTCAAGGCCTCTGGAGAGTTGTAACCCGCTTTTGGAAATACTCGCTTTGTCCAAATTTCAGCAAAGTTATGTTCCTCAGCATAACTTTTTCCTGGCTTCAGCAATCCCAATAATAGTACTTGAGCGATGGAAATAACGAAAGCTCTTCGGTTGTGTTGTTGCTCCTTGTTCCAAAGGATTGGCTTTGCTTGAGTTTCCCTTCCTTTGAAGGAACTCTTCATAACAGTATTACAATACAAATACTTATGGTTCTGTATATGTTTCGAGAAAAGTTTTTTTCTATGTCCAGAACACAGCTTCACTTGGCAAGGCAAAAAACCACAGGTCTCAACAGTCGCTCTTGTAAGCATCTTCTTCCACAAAATCACCACAAACGAAAATTTCAAAGTGGATTGATGAAGACTAGTTCCTCCGTAGTAGAGTATTTAATTTTTGATAAAGTATATGACTGCAAGGTGAAGACTAAAATGGAGCAGTATGCTATTCTGAATAACTTGAAAGAGCATGAAAGAAGAGGCACATTTTGAACGAGAACTATCCATTCAGTCATAAACTTTGCCCTTGAAACAAATGAAGTGCATTCTGTTAACTTTTAGCTGTTGCGTTCTATAGTATGGACGCTTTTCTTAAAGTGAACACTCTTTGTTAACAAAGATTTCCTCATCTCTCTCTTTGTCTCTTAATACAAAGACCAATTCCTTGGCATTTTATTTTTGGCGCAAATGTGCAGATAATGGCGGCTTGTTCAACTGAAACAATGGAAGGAGAAGCGCAAAAGAAATTCACGACTGGAGACAAAGCTTATGTGAAGAAAGATTCTATGATGTATGAGATAGTGGTAGGTTGCAATCGTTCGTGTCCTTGTCGAGACTCACAGTGTATTGCTCAGATACAGCAAGTAGCTGAACCGACTGTAGCAAATGGTACTGCTCGTTATTTTGTACACTATGTGAGTTGGAACGAAAGTTTTGATGAATGGGTAGAAGAACTTGACTTGTATCCCTTCAACGCCGAGAGTCAACAATTGATGAATGACTTGAGACAACAAGCTCTCACTGAGAAAGACACGGAGAATTCCGTCCCAGAACAAGAAAACCAGTTGAAGAGAAAACGTCCTTCAAAGGAAACAGAGAAAAGAGAAGAACCCTTAGACGCCTATTCTCTTTTTAACATCCCAGGTTCTTTGAAGAGACAGTTGATGGACGAGTGGGAAACGGTCACGCGGGAAAAGATGACGTTGACACTTCCGCGAGAATATACTGTTCGACGTATATTGGAAATTTGGGCTACAACAAAGAGTAAACAATCAGATTCGAATAAGGACGATTCAACTGTACAAGAATTCGTGAATGGAATATTTGAGTTGTTTAATATTTCTTTGGGAAAGATGTTACTATATCGCTATGAGCGTCCACAACATAATCAGATTTTCCATGAGAACGAATCACCTCCAGAACCAATAGATGTATATGGTGCAGAGCACTTGTTGAGATTATTTGTCAAGTTACCCGGTCTTGTACGTCATTTACAAGTTCCAGAAGAAGCTGTGTTGAACATTGCACAGAAGAGTTATGAAATGTTACGCTTTCTTCAAAAAAATTCAAGAAAGTTCTTCTCTCCACAATATGAACCTTTAAAGTCTCAGGATGATTCTGTTCAAGGCGAAAATGAAGACGACATGGATGAAGAATAAAGAGGACTTGTTGATTTGGCTATCGGACGGTAATCGAATCATCTTAATTTTTTACACAATGGCACAAGTAGTAGAACGTTTGTTAGAAACAACCGTAGAGCAGTTGCGTATCTTTCAAAAGCTAAAAGTGATAACAGAACACGAAGCGAAACAAATTAGTCGCAAGAGAAGGAGTCTGGAAAGAAATCTTCTTCAAAGGGAAACAACCCCAAAACACTACTTTCGATATCTTCAGTATGAACACAACGTACAGCTGCTTTTGAAAAGACGAGTGAAGAAGCTTGATAGAAAGGATGTTACTTCAATCGACAAGACTAGATTGAGAAGGGCTTTATTCCAACAAGATAGCCGAGTCATGTTCTTATTCAACCGTGCCAGTCGAAAGTTTCCTATGGATTGGACGGTGTGGAAAAATTATTTGAAATATTGTTTACAGACCAATAGCTCTAGACTGGCTAGTCGGGTTTTAGGAAGGGCGTTAGCAAGGTTACCAAACTTGGAAGAGTTGTGGTTGATAGCTATCTCCTTCGAATTTGATCATAGAAAGAATATGCGAGCTGCAAGAGTTATAGCACAGAGAGCTCTGAGACAGTTGGAGAACTCTCAATTGCTATGGAAAGAATATTTTCGAATAGAATTATATTATCTTTGCCGACAACTATTTCAACGACAGTATCTAGGTTTACCGATACCTGAAAGGGAAAAAGTAGAGAACTCCCAAAGTTTCACTGAACTTAATCATAGAGATACAGTATGTTCACAGGAAGTAAGCGACGATCATATTCCCCTTCAAGATAGCGATATGGAGGAAGACAATGAAGATAATCAACTTTTGTTGGACGAAGAGCTTGACCTTGTTTATCGAGACATCTCGCAGCATTCATCCATTTCTCATGATAGTACAAAAGGAAGCGATCAAAACCAGACAATTTCTATTTCTGTATCGTTTTGGGAAGGCTGTACAGTGTTGTTGATTTTGAAGCATATCCTTCAAAAATGGGAAACGGATGATCATTTTCTTGCAAGCTTAGTTCAACTTGTTATGGAGACACCATTTAGCCCCCAAGTTTTGAAGAATGAAATAAGGAGTTTGATATTCTCAAAGCTGCGAACTTACGAAAACTGTCGTCTAGCATTAGTGAAGGGTTGGTTCCAATCGGATTCCAATAGTTTGAGTTCATTTCAGTGTAATGAACTTTTGGACCAACTCAAAGAAATTGTTCGAGATATTCCTACACGTGACGTATTGAATAGATGTTGTGAAGTAATGGATAGTTTGTCTATGAAAGAGGAGCTGAAGCAATCGTTTTTAAATTGGGTGAGTAAGCTGGATAGGAGTTTAATCGAAGATTCGCATACATTGATCAAAACTATTCAAAGTGAATCTTTGGACAGTCTGATAACAACATGGCAGCATATAAAGGATGAGAAGGAGAGAAAGAATATGGAGTGCTTCATTATAGATCGGTTGGAACAAGAAGTTTTTGATAGTAAGGATGCAAATGTTGACAACAAAAAAGCTTTGTTGTCCATTCAGTTTTTAAATGGCGAAATGGGGACACTGGCATCATTGAATAATTTGGAATGTCTGGAACGAATAAGAAAGCTCTATGATAGAATTCTTCATCTTTGTCCTATGAACGTGTCAGTGATTCGGATAGCTATTCATGTGGAAGAAAGACAGAATCATGACAAACAGAGTATCCACCGTTTGCGCAAGTTATTTGATGCTTGGTGTGAAGTAGAAGGAAGTGTGTGTATTGACTGTTGGTTACAATATATTACATTTGAACGCAAATGCAGTGGACCTCATAGAGTTACTCAACTATATTGGAAAGCCATGAAGATGCTACAGAACAAAGCAGAATTTATGGAGAGATTTTCACTTTTACAACATCAGTTACAAGGATAGCAAGAGATGTGGAAGACATACTGAGGTTTTGATTGTGATTGATGGGAGACCGTTCTTAGAATGAATTGATTCCAGTCGCTACTTATTGACTTAGTCATCTTATTTTTTTCTTTATAAAAGAAGTCTTTATTCGAAGATATAGGAGATGTTCAGTTTCTTATACCATTATGAGTCTTCTCTATTTGAAAAGCCATGTTGCAAGCCTTTGAAATGTTCCAATACTAATTGCTGATGCCTTTGCAGCTTTCATAGTAGATACTTTGGAAATCCCAAATTGTTAGCAATCTGTATAGACTATATAAATGGGTAATCGTATTCTTATTATAGTCTATCAAGTAATGAAGCCTTTCTTAAGAAGGCCACTGCCTTGAGATTCTACGTTGAAATTCTTTATTTCTATTGGTTGGTTTTGAAGATAATGATTTTGTAAGATGAATGAGAAGGCAGACACTGTGAACCACGATGCAAACGAGAAAGCAAAGCCAGACTCTGACACGGAAGAGAAGAAAAATATTTCCAAGTTGGAAAATTTGTCAGTGGATAATAACAGTCCTTCAAAACAAAGCCCCCGACCGCAAGTCTTGGCTCGTAGTGCAGTTGCGTTCAATGACAGGTTTCCCGTTGCTGAAGACCAGGTAGGTGTTTGCTTGTTTTTTTCACTTCAAGTTGATATTTGGTTTTAGGTTGGACCACACAACTTTGTGAAGTTGAAACTATTGGGAAAAGGAGACGTAGGCAAGGTCTACTTAGTTCTTTTGAAAGGAACGCAAAAGCTGTACGCAATGAAAGTGTTGACTAAGGAAGAAATGATTGCTAGAAATAAGGTTTGTTATCTGATGTACCTTTTTGTTATTTTGTTGAGTATTTTGCCACAAGGTGAAGCGAGTTCTTACTGAAAGAGAAATCCTAGCAACTGCTAATCATCCTTTCATCGTTACCATGTTCGCTTCTTTTCAAACGGTTAATCGGCTTTACTTCATTATGGAGTATTGTGAGGGGGGTGAATTTTTCAGAGTATTGCAACGACAACCCAAGAAAAGATTGAAGGAAGACGCTGCCAAATTCTATGCGGCGGAAGGTTGGTCAAACACTTCAGTTTTTAACTGTTATGACCCAAACTGTAAAAGTTGTATTGGCCTTGGAATATCTGCATCACATGGGCTTCATTTATCGAGATCTGAAGCCTGAAAATATTCTTATGCGTGGTGACGGTCATATCGCTTTGACTGACTTTGACTTGTCCAAACAGGCGCATCCTGTATCTCCCAGAGTCGTCGAACAAACAACCTCATTACTGGAGAAGATTAAAAGTAGTTTCGGCAACAAGCGTGAAAAGAAGCATAAGTTGGATATCGTCGACTCTGAGCCAGTTCTTCCCTACGCAACGAATTCTTTTGTTGGAACGGAAGAATATATTGCACCTGAGGTATCGGATGTTTCAACAACTTGCTACGTTCTATTGAATTGAATAGGTCATTCGAGGCGTTGGACATTCTTCAGCTGTTGATTGGTGGACTTTGGGTATTCTTATCCATGAAATGATATATGGAACCACTCCTTTTAAAGGTTCTTATTCGGATGAAACATTTAGTAAGATTATCAGTGGAAATATAAAGCTTCGCGAGGATCTCCCTATTTCCAGTGAATGTAAAGATATAATGAAGAAGCTTTTGAAGCGTGATGTAAGACAAAAGATACTGTTACCGACTCGTTATAAACTGAAGTGTACTAAACTTAGCCAAGCAAACGTTTGGGACATGAAAATGGAGCATCAGATGTAAAGAAACACCCTTGGTTTCAAGACATTAACTTTGCTTTGATTCGAAATGAAAAGCCTCCAATCGTACCCAAAGTTAAAGATCCTCTTGATTTGACGCAATACGGACCACTGCGTGATGAAGTAAGTTTTTGCGGTTGGAAGAATATGTAACTGACGCACAACTATTTTTCAGGACAAAGGTGACGATGTGGCTGCATTGGAAGATTTTGACCCTGAAGATCCCAAAAATCCCTTCCGCAACTTTAATTCGATCAGAAATGAAGAAGACCTTTCACATCAATATTAAAGAGTAACTCTATGTCGTATTAGTACTTTTAGATATTAAATTGGTTCCGTTCTTCTGTATATAAGAAAACTGTTCTTTTTGCAAAGGCTTTATTGAATAGAAAAGGATGGTTTAGGCAGCATCATCTGCATCCGCATCACGTGACTGGGGTTTGGGTCCTCCTGCTTGCTTTGCCATAATAATTTGGTCAATCTTTAAAACTGTGGTGGCTACTTGTGTTGCCAAAGTCAATGCGGACTTTTTAGTAGCCAGCGAATCGTAAATATCACAACTTTTTGCATCTAAAATACCTGTTGGAAGAGTCTCATGAACTGCACCAGTGCCATTCGATAACGAACCGTCTGTAATGTCTTCACGCACTTTGCTACTAGCTTCAATATCAATGCCTGTCGTGCACTGACCCGAAGTGTGAACGGCATAGAGACGACTCACCACATCCGTTGCCTTTAGGCCAGCATTTTCAGCCAGCGTTCTCGGAAAGACCTCTAAAGACTCCGCATACTTCTTGATAGCATATTGATCTAAACCAGGGCTTTTATCACCAAAGGATGAAATTTGGCGAGCCAGCTCAATCTCAGTAGCTCCGGCTCCTGGAACAAATCTATTATCCCTAGTCAAAACTTTAAATACGTTAACCGCATCATCAATAGCACGTTCGACATCGTCAATCATATTCTCCGTCCCCCCACGAAGCAAAATAGTCGCAACTCGAGAATTTTCATTCTTTTGACGAAATACAACCATTTTTGTCGAACTTATTTCTTCTTCCATCACAGAATCACAAAAACCAATTGACTCAGTATCCGGTGCCTCAACTTTCGTCAAACCTGCTGCGCCACAACTACGTGCAATACGACGTAGGTCAACTTTTGAGCTGCACTTGACGGCCATGATCTTATATCTCTCTAAGAAATGTAAAGCGAGATCACCAAACTTGGGACTAACAACTACTGTTACACCACTTTCAGCGATATCTTTTACTTTCTTCTCTAATGAATCCTCTTCAGAACGGTTATAGGTTTGTAGTTCTGTTGCATTCTTAATGAGAACCGTTCCTTTTGTTTCTGGATTCTCTATGTCAAAGTCACAAGAATAGATAGCAACCTTCGCATTTTGAACTAAACAAAATCTAAGTTTGTATTTTAGACTGCACAGAAAACCTTACCCGACTTGATTGAGCCTGCTGCTTCCTGGCTGACTACAGTTCCGTGTACAACCGTTGAGAAGGGTAAGGAACCCCCCAAAACTTTTGAAACACGTATATTGTCGACGTTAAAATGTCGTTCGTCCGAAGGTAGAACACTGATACACGCCTCTGCTACCAACGAAGCAATTAAATCTTCCAGTCCATATTGTTTGGAGGCGATACAAGATCGCAAAGCCTCACAAACAGCCTTTTTGTCTCGAAGGTTTGGTATGCTTGTGGTCACAAGAGTTTCCAAGACCTGCAAAGCTTTCTCATAACCCTTCTGGTATCCTATGTAGCCAAAAAAGTAAGCAGACAAAAAAAGCCAGTAGCGAATTGAGCACCTTGAATAATTTCGCTAGGGTGTAATCCTTGACGGATCAATTCCTGGGCTTGTTCCAGTAACTCTCCAGCGAAAACAATGACGAAACCAGTTCCATCGCCGCACTCGCGTTCTTGAGACTGAGCAGCCATTACCATCATTTTCGCAGCAGGATGAATTACGTCCAGTTCTTTCATTATGGTTGCAGCATCTGTAGTCACGAAGACTTTTCCAGTATGGTTCAATACCATCTTGTTCATGCCGTTAGGTCCCATGGAAGTACGTACGATGGAAGCCAGATCTTTACAAGCTTCTATATTCTTAAGAACGGCTTCCTCTACTCCGGATAGGTGTTTTGTGCCTTCTTTCAACATACCTCCTACGCCTGGTCTCAAAAAGTTTGCGAGTGACGCCATTCCTCCGTCTGTTATCGCACACCAGAAATCCCAAAGAATAAAAATGAAAGAAAAAAGAACTTGAGCGCCAAAATGGCATTGGAGGATTCTAGAACCGCCCACTTTCATAATTCGTATTTCATTTATATAATAAAAGTATATATCAACAATTAGGCTTTGACCATAAAAACAAAATATGAGTAGCTAAATATCTTCCAGCCTGCCTGTAATATTCTTCATTGCCCTTTACGAAACTCCAACCATTCACATCAATAACAAAGAAGCGGTTCTTGCAACGAATGATATCAAAACCGCAAACAAACTGTCGAAAACCGGATACTATTGCAGTTGCTGCGTTGCTCTCATCTGTAGAAAGAATAGTTGCAATCCTTCTTTCTCTTCCATCTGAGAGACGTTCCACAACACCATCAACTACTGGTGACTTGCGTAATTCGCCATAAGCATAATGAGGACCCACACAGTAAACCTTCACATCTTGTTGAATATCTGCTTCTAAAAAAGATTCATATACATAAGAGCCATCAAGTCTGACATGAGCTACGTCTCCGCATTTTTCATCTTCTCGTGGAATGTAATATTCGCTGCTTCGATCAGCGGTTTTGCGAAATAGGCGTCGAACACCACCTCCCATAGATAATGGATAATATATATATATATCGTGGCGATCAGCACAAGCTGGCTTCTCAACAAATGGCATATGCAAAGTATGCGAACCTACAAAAATGGTTTCACCAGCTTGATAAAAATTTTGTGCATTCTGCAAGCTTTGTACACTCTTCTCTAACGTAGATTTCTTCCAAGTAACTTGTGCTAGGCAAGCACATAATTCCTGTTTTCTAGAGGCTGAATCTCTATTGACAAAAACGTGGGGTGGTAAAGAGACGCCAACGTTTTTCAACACACAAAATACAAGTCTTCGGTCAAGGAGAATTTTCTGAAAGGCAATATCATTTACGCACTGCGGTTGACGAAGTTCCACATACTGAAGAACTTTATCCAGTGGAAAACCCACTGAATAGAAACTAATGAGAACATCAACAACAGGCCATTCTTCAACACTCGAGTTGAAGATACTTTCTAGAGGAAAAACTATAATTCTCAACAAGTTATTGCTATATACCAAGATGGAGTGAATCATCTCTTGCATGGCTGCAGACTTGACTTTCTTTTCCATAGCACAAATACCTACTGTGCAGAGGCGATCCCGATTAAGTTGCTTTTCTTGCGCCGCTGTTATATTCTGCTGTTGTCTATCTACAGACAGGCTTTCAGGCAAGTCATGAAGCATCTTTGCTTGAAAAGTTTGCGACTCAGATCTCTCTTGTTCCATAACAGCAACATATGAACTGCCGTACGTGGCCTTTTACGTGTAATATCCCAACATGTCTTTCGATAATATTCTCAATGGGAGAAATATTGTACAATGTGTTACGGAGCATCCATTTGACTCTCGTCATCTATTTAATGGAGATACGTGAACATAACCTTTGAGAATTATGTCAACTGGCGTTGGAATGTCTTTCCAGTAGTAGTTTATTTTCTCCAAGTCCCTATTAAGCTTTGAAAACCATCACTGCTAGTTGATCTACGTAAAAATAGGCAAATGCCCCACTAACGTGAGTAACATATGAACCAAAGCTCTTCCCGACAACACAGTGCCAATATTCACCAAAGTTTTTGTCAAGCTCTTTTTTAATAAAGGCGGCAACGTCCTTTTCCACTTTAAACCTTGAAATAGCCTTTCAAAGTTTTTACTCCCAGGGTGTATACGCATAACAACAACTCACCTCTTTTGCAATTTGGAAAGTTTGTTCTAGTTTCGACTGTTCCATGTCTGAGCTTTTTAGAACTACTTTTGGCTCTGAACTAGTTTCTGAGGTTTCCAGTTTCACTCTTGAAGTCATGTCTCTAAGCAAAATCTTCGCAATGGAAAAGCAATCGATTGAAATGCCGCTCAAAATTTGAATCAGCCACAAGTCCAGTCTGGAACAACTTCAGGAATGGCTTTCACAAGAATCAAAATCAAAATATGCCTTAAGATAAGAGACCCGAAACAATTTCTAAAAACTTGCTCAATATCTGTAAGGTTTCCTATAGTATTCTCCCATTCACGTATACTTGTGAACCAATTTTATTACACATTCTATTCTTACCAAAAACAGAACTCTACATAGATAAAATAATTTGCGATGATGCAAAGATTCCCTAAAAGGATTGGTAGTATGGGGCTTCGTAATAACCAAATATTTCAGTAACTAAACATTTCTACTAAAAACTAGGTTGATGAGAACTTTCCAATTACGCATTCTTAGGAACATACTGTACACTCCGTGATCTCCCTCTACTCCATGTCTTCGATGAATGCGGTCGATAGCCATTCAAAGAAAACAATCGCACTTCTTGTCTATCCAAGTTTGTAGTCTCATCTGATGTTCTTTTTTCAGTCACTTTTCTCCACCTAATAGGATTATTTCCCTGGTTGGACACCTCTTGTGACTTTATCCTTCCACTGGCATTACCTGAACTCTTTCGCATCACTGAATTTGAATGCCATTTACGTCTCGGCGTGGCAGATATAGATGTGCTCTTATCTGGCTCTTCTTGACTCTGCGGTGACACAACTGTACTCGCGCCTAAATGTTGTTGATCAACATTTTTAGGATGCTTTGCAACCCATTCCTTGGGTGCACGACTACTTCTTGTTGCTCTCGGATGTGCAAAAGGAGAGTCCATCTTCCTCCATTTCGGAGATACTTTGTTGTTGTGTTTCATAGTTGTGAATGAAGTCAAACTTTGACTCTTGCCAGCTGCATCGATAAATGTGAGTTGCTCAACTTCTCCAACACTAAGCGATTCAGTTTTCCCTTCATGCCGTTCAGTTTGTTGTTTGTCGAGAAAAGGGGAAGTGGACTCCTTTGCCATCCACACTTTGCTGCTCTTCTTCGATTTACTTGAAATATCGCGTTCTGTTGGAAATACTTTCTTTCTATGAATTCTTCCATTTTGAATAGACCTCTTTCGACTAAATTTCTGATGAAGTTTCTGCTTGGAGATTGGAATACTGGAAGTTCTGTCAACTCCAAAGTTGGAGTCAGACTGAATAGACCTTAAAGCACCGTTGACTTGACCCCACAGATCATCAGATAGGACTTTGTCGGTCGAACTTTGAAAATCAAATATTGGACTATTCCAATCCGAAGAATCACTCAACGCATTCAAATCTGACAATAATGAACCAAATGTTAAAAAAGACGAAACATTCATTTCATCTTCAGCTTTCCTATTTCCCTCATTGCTACGATATTCCCTTTGAGTCCCTTCCGTTGATAAAGAAACTAAATCCACGTTGATTTCCTGCTCCTGAGGATGTACAGGCGTTTCTTGAAGAGACACATCTTCAAAGAGTTCTTCAATATTATTTATCTCTGATAAATTTCCGTCGTTCGAACTACTGAAAGCCTCTTTACTCTGAGATGTGGCTTTAGGCACAAAACTGGAAGATTTTTCTGACCAACGAGGTAAACTATCCTGATATACCTGAGTCTTTTCTTCGCGAAATCGTCCTTCCTTACGAAATGAGTCGCTGGCAACATATTCTAAAAAGGTACTCAAACGGCTGCGATAATTTAACAAATAGTTAAGCAATACAAACCTTTCCGCTTTGATTCCATCATTTGTGTCCGTTGATCTGAAACCACTCTCCAAGTCCTCTGACCAAGATTCTCAGGAAATATTCCTCGACGATGCCCTTTAAGCTTTGAACTTGAAGTATGTTTGTATCTGCCACTCATTCCTTTTCTCGACGATGAATAGCGAGCCTTGGAAGCTTGAGATGGTCTCTCTCGCAGGTAATTTGGGAGAGACACTCGACTGGCTTCATTATCTGCTATAGAATCATCTAAAAGTTACAAATCCAAGTGATTAGTCTATTTTTTCGAGAGGATGAGAGTTACTCAATTTACTCACTTCTCTGGACTTCTCTTCCTGAAGTCATATTGCTATCTGATAAAAAGCCCGAGTTCAAACTTGGTCCGGCCATTTCACGATTTCCATACGTAATAGTGTCTGACTCATATAGAGGCTCACCTTCATTGTAGGATATTCCATACTCCACAGCAAAATCTCCATCTCTCTCCGTTTTCCAACTTTGTTCTTCTTGTCCTGTGGAAACTTTGGTCTCCTCTTGTCTTCTTAATATTACTCGCCTTTTATCTTTAAGCGAACTTCCTTGTTCCCTTTCTATTTCTGATTCTGAGAAAATCTCGTTTTCTGTTGAATAAGAGACCCGCTCATTCGTTCTACTATTGCTGCGAACGTCTTGCGGTTCATTCTGTGGAGACTTTTCCGACTTCAATTCATCCAAGTTTCCTTGCGCTAGTCGCACTCCTAAAGCTTCTTCTGCATCATTTCGTGAAATAGAAACTCTGGCAGACAACTTCGAACTGTGACTTAGAATCGGGAAATTCTTCTGTTGTGAATCTGCATGCAAATCAATCCTCTGTGAATCCAATTGTGAAGATTGCAACACCCGATTGTTATCTTGAGAATCTCTGAAGTGTTCATCAGTATCCAAAAAGGCTCTCCCACTCATTGTTGGTGAATATCTAATGCTATGGGATTTCATCCTACTCGCAGCAACTGTTGCATAAGAGTTTGGTTGTTCTTGTCTGGATGTTTCCACTTTTTGTGGGCTGGAGTCCTTTCCATCCTTATATTCCGTTTCCGAAGTGGCTTCCACAGCAGATTCTTTTCTCAAGCTTGGCAGGTTAAACGGCAGTGGAACTTTAGGTGCTGCTCTAGAGAGTACAGAAGACTTCCCCAAGACTTGCATTCTTGAGTTTCCGACGCCTATTTTAGCTCAGCATTAGGTTCCAGTTTCGTGACTAAGAATAAAAGACCAACCTTTTACACTTGCTTCAGTGTGAGGCTTCTGTTTGGGCAGAAGGGAATTCAAGTTGAAAGAGGTATATTTTCCTTTACTGGAGGAGTGTTCAGTTGGGGAAGAGACGTTAGGCTTTGGCATATTGAATAAAGTGAACTATTGCAATAAACAAAAACTTTCCAAAGAGGTCTCACTTGAACCGCTAATGTCAAGTGATGGGATGGATGGAAATCGCCCAAAAAAAAAGTCGATAAGATCGACGCCAACTTTCGGATTCAAACCAATTATTCATTCAAGTATTTGTTCAACCAACTTAAGATATTCTCTCTATCACGTTGATACCAGGACGCTACTACATTTATCTCTTCTATACTCTGTTCGATAATCCTTTCACAGCCCTCAACCTGATTCTCATGAAAGAATGTTTCGACTTGTTGCGCGTCTTCTTTGCTACTCAAACGACTAGTACTGGCACGTATCAAGTTGCTCAACATATGATTTCCTCCATTTCCATATCTCTCTAACAAATCATTCCAATGCGTCTGCATATAATGCCAAACAAGTTGTGGACCCTTGTGTCGATTCATTGCAAGCGAATATAATGCAAACATAAAGTCTCCAGGTCTTACATGTTTCCAACTCCAGTCTAGCATCTTTTCAGCCAACTGCGGATCAGGAATGCGACCCAACACTCTTAGGCAACGAACCTTCTCTTCATTTAAAGTAAAGGTTTCATACATTTCTTTCACTTTTTCATATTCTTCTCTTCCTCCCTGTGATACAGCAGCAGCCATAGCTACTATCCGTAAATCTGTGTCCACGCTATTTGGATCCTCAACATATTTATTAAAATGCTTTTTGGCAATTTCAATAGTATGAGAATCTTGATAATCTACCAACGCCTGGAGTACCTTTGGACGTAATAAGGAAATGGAATGCTGCTCATCCTCCTTTCTTTTCCAACCCAACTGAGATGCAATACCTCGTAAAATATGACAAAAAAAACGATTCAATAACTGACTACAATGCTCATCATTTGTCCCAAATGCTAGTGAAAGACCTTCAAAATTGGACAACAAATTTACCCAACAAGCATATTCGGTTTCGTCTTTAAATGAGCATATCAACAGCAAAGCAGTTGAAGTCGGCAAAAAACCACTTCTAGCAAGGGCAAAGGAATCCATTGAAAGTCCTAAACGATCCATGGCATCTAACTCGCCATTCTTTGTTGCTTCACTCAAAGCTTCCCATACAAACTGTGGGTAATTGACTCTGTATACACCGGATTGGTAGGCATTTACTTTCAGCCATTTGTCTTGTTTCCCCAGCACATGATTCAGCTCTTCTTGAGGACCTTCCATCAAGCGACATTTCACTTGAGAAGGTGAAGAGGAAACAATGTAGCGCAACATCACTGTCCATTGACCACCTGCAGGTTTTCCATTTGCCAGAAAACGCTTTTGTTCAAGTATAAACTCCTTCTTTTCATTCAGTTTTATTTCGATCAAGGGATAGCCAGTTTGTCTTGTCCATAGACTCATGATACGTACGATAGGTTTTCCAGAAACTTGTTCCAAAGTTTTCCATAAGTCATTAGTGGTTGCATTTTTGTAAAGGAATTGTTTCAAATAGACTTGTAGGCCTTGTTGGAACGAGGAGAGGCTCATATGATCTGCCAACATTCGTATCACTGAAGCACCCTTATTATAAGATATTGCATCGAATATTTCGTTAACATCACTAGCCTTTTTCACGTCTACTTCAATAGGATGGGAAGACGCTAATGAATCTAACTTCAAAGCTGAAGCAAAGGTTGAGCTAACAAAGTCCTTCCAAACTTCCCAGTCAGGAAATAAATGATCAACTGCTAAGTAAGCTGCCCAAGTAGCGAAGCCTTCATTCAACCATAAATGAGTCCACCACTCCATAGTAACCAAGTTTCCGAACCATTGATGAGCCAATTCATGAGCGACAACTTCTGCAACAATAGTTCTTATTTCTGAAGATGTATTCATAGGGTCAACTAATAATAACATATCTCGAAAGGTGATACAACCCCAATTCTCCATAGCTCCACTGCCAAAGTCAGGTATGGCTACGAAATCCATCTTCGGTAGCGGATAAGGTATTCCAAAGAAGTCAGTAAAGAAGTTTAAAGTTCGAATTCCCACATTCAGTGCAAATTCACCTAAATGGGCTGATTCCTTCGCAGTATAAACTCGAACAGGTAAACCATTTGTCGTATATCCTTCGATATAATCAAATTCTCCAACTATGAATACCAATAAATAGGTAGACATGATTGGAGTTTTCTCGAAACGAACAACTTTCTTTCCAGCGTCATTGTACTGTTCTGAAATGACGTTCATATTGCTAAGACAATCTCTATCGGCTGGAGCGATCAAAGTAACTTCAAATGTTGCCTTGACTGCTGGCTCGTCCCAACAAGGAAAGGCACATCTAGCGTCTGTAGGTTCAAAATGAGTTGTTGCCATAAAACGGGTTTCTCCATCTTTCGTCCTATATTTAGCTCGATAGAAGCCAACCATCTTGTCGTTAAGAAAGCCAATAAAATCAATGTATAAAGTTACTTCACTAGAAGCTTCAAACGGCTTGGGAAACTCCAAGCTTACAGTCTGTTGCTCTTTGTCATAGGAAACGTCGGAGACAGGTACAGTTTCTGAGGAATTAAAGATACAATATACTTTGGTTAACTCCAAATCTTTCGAATGTAGGGTTATCAGACTAATAATATGTTAGTATATTAAAATATTTGTCCACAGATACAAAGCTTACTTGGTCGTTTGCAAGATTTTCAGACGAACGACTACATTGCCCAAGAAATTCAAGTCCTTTCCTTCGATTGCTGCTTCTGAATTCTCCAATAAAGGCTCCAGGGTTAGTTGATAATGTTCAGGGCGTATATGTGAAGGCAACAGATGCCTTCCATCTTTTAAAGTTTCTTGCCAGTTGTTGTTGGTACTCATGCCAACAGACAACTCAAAGACAATATCCAAATGAGGGATAATGGGACAGGTTTTCATCCGTCCCTTGTTGGTCCAATCACATTCGAGCCTTGGATGTTACTGTTGATATGAAAGATTATATTTCAATGGTACACTGAATATTTCATTTCTCCATATAGATACAAACACAGAAGAATGGATACTCTTGTTATCTTTTCTCTATTCTTTCAGCCTCCAAGGCAAAACATCTCTCTCTCTCTCTCACCACACACAGACAGACACATTGATTGATTTTGGGTATTCAATTTTGTAACAGTCATGTTTCTGACAAGAAGTGAATATGATAGAGGAGTGAATACGTTTTCACCAGAAGGAAGACTTTTCCAAGTGGAATATGCAATGGAAGCAATCAAGCTTGGTTCTACGGCGGTTGGTATACAAACGGCCGAAGGGTAAGAAAAACTTTGTATACAAAGCTGGAATGACTCGAGCCATAAAAACAGTGTAGTACTCGCGGTGGAGAAACGTCTTTCTTCTCCACTTCTAGAACCTAATAGCGTGGAAAAGCTTGTAGAAATCGTAGGTTTATGACGCCTTCCTTTTTGGATAACCTTTTCAAGGCATTTGTAAAGGACGAACACGTGGGTTGTGCTATGAGCGGCCTCGTTGCGGATGCGAGAACTATGATAGAGCACGCCAGAGTAGAAGCCCAAAATCATAGGTACAAAATTAACTTCAACCTCCATTCACTGTTGAGCGCAGAATAGGTTTACTTTTGATGAAGCTATGCCAGTAGAAAGCTTGACTCAGGCAACTTGCGACCTGGCACTTCGTTTTGGAGAAGGTGTTGAAGACGATGAAGATAAAGAAGAGGTATATTATGTGTTGCGACTGTCTTGACAAAACTTTAACAACCGTCCGGAAGGAAATGATGAGTCGTCCCTTCGGAGTCTCTCTTCTTATAGCAGGAGTGGATAATAAGGGTCCTGCTCTCTTTTATACGGATCCGTCAGGAACGTAAGTTGATATTCGATTGGGTAAAGAGAGACGTTGAATCTGGCAAGATACATTCGATGGCTTGCAAAAGCTATTGGTGCCGGAGCAGAAGGAGCCCAAAGTGCGTTACAGGAGGCGTATTACAAAAGCATGACTTTGAAAGAAGCAGAGACTCTGGCTCTTCGTACATTGAGAGAAGTAATGGAAGAGAAAGTGGAAAGTAATAATGTCGAAGTCGCCGCTGTAAGAACAGGTTGGCTATATCAAAACTTTATTCCTGTTATTCCTCAACTTTCGTTATAGATACGAAGAAATTTGTGATCTATACCGAAGCACAAGTAAAAGAATGTCTTTCAAGGCTCGAAAACAGAGACTCCTAGTAGGTTCAAAATCGTTGTCTTGTTTTAAAATAAAAATCCAACAGAAAAGGTTGATAATGAGAAAACAGATTTCATCATTTTGTGTTCCGAAACTACCCAAAATATCCTTGTAAAAGCTTTAAACGCTTTCTGTCGAAAGGGAACTCGGCCCTCCCGCCGGTAGCCCGCCTTTTAAGAATCCTTTGGTCAGGGAACGACGAAATTAACGATTGATGCTTTCCCAACGTTAGGTGGACACAACTAGCTCTTACCATCATCTTATCATTTTTGAGATAATGAGCTCGCCTACAGGTTTCCCTGAAGATGAAACTGTGATAGAGTCACAGGGGGTAGTCCTAGGGGGTTCAAAAGTGCACAATAAACTAGATGTGTCAAACGCGACAGAGACGAACGCACTTGTGGGCTCACTGGGGTCAGTGGTTGCGCACTACGACATGGACAAGGAAAAGAAAGAGGAAGTTGTCATTGCAAGTCCAGACACCCCAGTATTCGTTTCTGGAGCATTGGAAGGGCAGGTAACTCTAGCTCATGAGGCTGCTGTAGCAAGTTCGAATTATGAGCGAATGGAGCACACGGAAGCTCTGCCTGTCGACTTTTCAGAGTATCGTGATCATCATTGTGAAAAACAAAATGTAGATAGTGAGAAGCACGAAGATACTGGGGGTATCTATACAGATGCTCTTTTTAATTGCGACTCAGCAACGAGTGCGAAGACCCAAGTAGAAAAACCAAAGACTTCAGAAGAAGAAAAACTTTTTATTGAATCTGAAAATGTAAACGATGATAATGTAGCTAAAAGTTGCCGACCGGTTGAGGTTGCAGAGCACGCTACAACTCAAGAAGGTTCCCACAATAGCGAAGGAAAAGACACAAACGTCAACGTGGCTGTGGAAATGGAAAGCACATCAGAACGCACAGTGAGTTCGGACTCCAAGTCAACAGCTGTAGAACGTTCGCAAGTTGGGGAGGGAACAAGCCCTTTGAAAGAGGAAAACGCACTCACTGATAAGAATGGCGACGCTGCTGCTCCGAATTCCTCTCCAAGATTAAAAGTTATCGGAAAGAACGAGAAGTTGGAAAGAAAGATGGCATTACTAGCGAAACTGAACGAGGTCGAGTCTAGAAAGCTTAAGTACATGGAAAAGAAGATTACTCCCTCATCCAGTCCTATAGAGAAGCCATCAAACACAGACAGAATGTCACCACCGACTCTAGACATTCAGGCAGCCTCTCTAGGAGAATATAGTGAGAGTCGAGCTGCTTCATCGCCACAAGACTCGGAACGTGACAAATCATCTCGTTCGCTTCGACCACGAACTCCTGGAAGCCAGCGAAATACGGCAAAATTGATCATGTCGCCACATACCCCTGGTAGCGACTACAAAGAAGATCCCTTGTACTTTAAATGCAAAAATGTATTGAAGAGCTTGATGGAAAGAAAGGATGCTCGAGCATTTCTCAAACCAATCGACGAGTTATTCACCTCTGAAGAAATTCCGGGATACTTTCAAATTGTCAAACACCCCATGGATTTAGGCACCGTACTTTACAGAATGGAACTTGGATTGTATCGTCATCCAACAGTAGAAGAATTACCAAAATACCCACAGTTCGACCTTGAAAGATTTAAGGCTGATGTTCGTCTTGTTTGGGAAAATGCCATGACATATAATTTGCAGGGAACTCCCTATCACACTACTGCAGCAAAACTAAGTGAAACATTTGAAAGGAAGTTGGAAGCTACTCTCAGAAGCTTACCCGAAACAAAATTGTTCAAGTCTAAGGAGAAGAAAAGACAGTCGGTATCCCGTCCTGTTCAAGAGAGACCTGTAAAGAAACAGAATGTTTCGTCGATGAAAAGAAAAACACCTCCGGAAGCTAATTCAAACAAGTTATCTCATCATTCTTTTACGAAAGTGAAACCAACAGCTTCAACAAGCGCTGCTACAACCACTGTTTCAACAGATAAAAAGAATCGAAATAATCATCGAACATATAGTAGCTTTGCTGCTGCTTCACACGCATCCATGACGGCAGAAAGTCCATCGTCATCTATACAAAAATTACAGGAGAAGATAAGGGAACTGGAAAGAATGCAAGCTAGAATGGCTTCTTCCAGCATAGAATACCAATCACAAGATATTTCTTCGTCTCCTAGCCCTCTCGTGAATGTGCCGATGACATATGAAGAGAAACGTAAATTAGGAGATAATATCAACTTGCTTCCTGGTGACAAACTTGCAAAGGTGGTCCAAATTATCATGCGTCACAAAGGTTCCACACCTGTAAACGATAGAGAGGAGATAGAGATAGATATAGATGCATTAGATACCCGAACGTTGCGAGAAATGGAAGCATTTGTACAAAGTGCACTACAGAAACGAGTACAAAAGAAGAAGGGTTCCTCATTAGGTGAAACTTTTACCACACAGACTTCATCAGTAACTAGTGAATTGGAAAATTTGAGGGAGCAGTTACGAAACCTTCAAGGAACTAATTATGATATGGGCATGACTTTAGAAAGTGGCCAGACAGTAAGTGCTACGAGTGGTGGGGGAGGGTTAATAGGAGGCGATGACGATAAAGGTTTTTCTAGTACTGCCCATGCAGAGGAAAGCGGTAATAATGAGTTGAGTACCGTTCCAGAATCCTCTAATAGAGATTCCACTGAGCTGAAACAACAGCAACAACCATCTGAAGAACAAATGTATAGTTCTGATGATAGTGACTCCACAAGTGACACTGCCTCTGTCTCTGATAACTGACACATCATGTAAAAATATTTTATAGTGCCCCATTTCATCAAAAATTTTCGTTATAAGTCATGTCTTTCCACCTTTTACAAAACTTGGGGCCAATACAAGTGCTATAGTTGAAATCAGCTTGATAAGTACATGCAATGAGGGCCCAGCGGTGTCTTTAAAAGGATCGCCTAGAGTATCTCCCGTTACCGCGGCTTTATGAGTGTCCGAACCCTTTCCACCGTAGAAACCACGTTCAATTAACTTTTTGGCATTGTCAAATGCTCCTCCACCTGTATTAAAAAATAATGCCAGCAACAGACCTGTGGCTGTAGAAAACATTAAGAAACTTGCAACACATTTTGCACCAATCAATGGATCATCTTCATGCGTCCCGACAAATTTGAACAGGTAGCCAACAAAAGCCGGTGACAATACGGTGACCGTACCTGGAATCAGCATTTCTCTCAAGGCAGCTTTAGTTACTATAGATACACACGCTTGATAATCTGGTTTCTGTGTTCCATTCATGATTCCAGGAAAGTTGGTAAATTGCCGCCGAACTTCGGCTACAACATCCTGAGCCGCAGAACCAACGGCCCGAATGGTCGTCCCAGAGAATAGGAACACCAATGATGCCCCTATAAAGCCTGCAAAAAATACTTCAGGTACTGCAATGTCGACTATTTCTAAAGGTAACCCTGAATATTCCATGACTTCATCAAGAAATGCAGTAAACAAAAGAAACGAAGCCAATGCTGCAGTGCCGACCGCATAACCCTAAAAAATGGTTAAAAATCTCATTCCCTACCCCAAAACTAGTACAACTGCCTACCTTCGTGATAGCCTTGGTAGTATTTCCAACAGCATCAAGTTGGTCAGTGATATTTCGGACGTCAGATGTAGAAGCGCTCATTTCAACGATACCACCAGCATTATCCGCAATAGGACCAAAAACATCCATCGAAAGAATATATGCAGCAGTGCTTAACATACCCATCGTTGCAACGGCCGTTCCGAATAAGCCACCAACTGGTTCGCCATTTGAATCATAAAGTCCAGAAGCCTTTCTCCATGCAATAAATAGATTTCATTTTAAAAACTTCTACTTACATACCTGGCCAATACGATATGACATGAGGACTGCCAAAGTTATAGTCACTGCTGGAAGTAAGGTAGACTGTAGTCCAACTGATATTCCCGCAATGACATTTGTACCGGCTCCAGTCATTGATGATTTGGCAATATAAACCACTGGACTATGACTACAGTCTGTATAATAATGTGTTATCGCTATGAAAATATAACCTGTTCCCAAACCAATAAATGCGCACAAACAAAAGTACCAGCAAGCATGAGGTGCTGCTTCATGATAAAGAAGACAACGACAAAGAAAGATAATGAGAATTCCACTTATAATTGCGCTGATTCGGTAACCTTTCATCAACAAGGCAAAAGGATTATTCTCAGAGGTTTGGGAATTGCCATTTTCAAAAGTCTCATTGTGCTCAGAAGAAAAATCTCTGTAAAAATAACAAGACAGTCTCGACAAGATGGAAACCAAATAAGCCCAATTATCACCTCTCTGAACAGAAAGTATTCCAAACGAGCTGACTAACAGATCCATAGCGTGGACACTTAAGGGAAATAGTAAATATCCTGCACCAACTTGTGCTTGTTCCATTAAAACTCCACCAATTATCATCGCTGAAATGATTTCAGCTGCAATACTTTCAAACAAATCACTTCCTCTACCCTTTCATTGAAATTGAGTCGACATCGTTTCATATGGCAAGCAAACTTACCGCACAATCTCCCACATTATCTCCAACAAGGTCTGCAATAACTGCAGGATTCCTAGGATCATCTTCTGGGATCGATGTTTCCACTTTTCCAATAATATCTGCTCCAACATCTGCTGCTTTTGTGTAAATTCCACCACCCAGTTGTGCAAACAGAGCTACGAATGATGCACCAAAACCGTAACCAACAAGAAGCATCGGTATTCGATAAAATGGAATTTTCAATATAAACGAAACAGACGTAAAGAGTATAAAAATACCCAGCAAACACATACTAACAACGAGAATAGCAGAAAACGCTCCTGCACTTAATGCTATGGAGATTGCAAGATGACAATCTTTACTAGCTGCAGAAGCAACACGAACATTGGAGCGGACGCTAACCCACATACCAACAAAACCTGCAGTTCCAGAGCATATTGCACCCATAAAGAAAGATATTGCTGTTGTGCAAGCCAAAGACAAAGAACCCACTGGGGAGTGTTCAGGTACTTGCCGAAACAAATATATTACAAACAGAAGCAACATACAAAATATTGTCAACTGTATAATGGTACCGTATTGTGTCCTAAGAAATCCATCCGCTCCCATACGAATAGCGTCGGAAACCACACGCATATCTTCGGTTCCTTCCTCTTGCATAAGAACCCACTTGGCAAGAAATAACGAAAAAAGGAAGCCTCCAAAAGCCACTGTGCAAAGGACAAAGGCAGCTACACGGATTTCTGTAGGTAAAGCCAAACAAGAAAAGAACAAGGTACAACCAAGTGCACCAATAAAAATACGAAGATTAGTAGGAGTGCTAAGTTGCTTGCGACGTTTGCGATGAGGGCGGTTCCTTAAAATAGTTGGAAGCAAAGTTTTTGAATCCCCAGTCAGCCTCATAGAAAAAGTAGCAAACTGAAACTAATCAATCAGTAACCTCAAAAGCCGCGAAACGTTATAAATTTTGATGGAAGTAGCATTCTTAACGGTCTTTTGAGTCGCAATACAAAAAAATTTTCAAAGACCTAAAACTTTCCTATTCTGAAAATTGCAAATACAAAAAGTATTTCGAAATATCTTATTCATCATACATGCATATTCTATTCTATTTGCACAAGAGTTGAAATATATTGGATTTGAGTTTTCTATGTGAATATGATGTTCTCTTTCTGAACTTTCCAGCTGAGCACTTTTCTTTTTTTGTACTGCCATTCGTTTGACGACACTCTGCCAGTTTACTTACAACGAAAATGTACAAAAGAGTTTTTGAAAAATTTCAATGCCATTTTCCATTTCGATTTCTCTAATCGACACTCACTTAACCTCTTTGTTGTGAACAATGGGAGTGAAAGGTTTATGGGAACTAGTCGCTCCCGTAGGTAGGCGAGTATCCTTGGATACCGTCAGAAACAAGACTTTAGCTGTCGACGTTTCTATTTGGCTAACCCAATTTTTATATGCTATGAGAGACTCGGAAGGAGAACTCATTCGCAACGCTCACTTGTTGGGTATCTTGAGACGTTGTTGCAAACTTATCTTTTACAATGTGACACCAATATTTGTTTTCGATGGAGCTACTCCTCAGTTGAAGAGAAGGACACTCAACTCAAGGCGGAATCAACGAAACAAACAGAAGGTCAAATTGCGCCGTCTTGCTGAACAAATTGTACTAAATGAATTGAAGTTGAAAAAGTTAAAAGAGAAAACACAAAAGGAACCAAAACGAACTGAGAACCAAGTTGACACAGGAGTTAATTCCCGTGACTTGTATAACCAATATATGGACACAGTTTTGAAAGCCACTTTAGAGAGGAATAATGCGGAAACTGAAAAGAATACTGAGCAACTTGACAGTGAAGCACTTGATGATAACCTGGAACAAAGAGACTCTATAACAGAAGAGCCGGAAATTGAAGCTCATTCCAACGAAACGGAAGAAGATAAAGACAAAGAAGATAACCTCACCAATGTAGAAGTTTCCAATTTATCGGAGAACACTGTTTCCTTTGAGAAAGAAGAGTACGAAGTGCCAAATTTCTGTGAAATGAGCTCAGACTCTCTTGCGTTACTGCCACCTGAAATGTTTGAAACAGTTGTTTCTGAAATTCGCAGTAGAGAAAGAAATCTTCACAGAGAAGAGTTTATAAAAGTTGAAAACAATCCTGCTGACTTTTCACAGAAGCAACTTGAAGGCTTCCTTCGTTTGTCATTGACGAAGAGAGAAGTTATGAAGGCTCGTGCAACAGCCTACTCTCATTTGGGACATGGAAGACGTCGCATTGCATCCGATCCTGGTAAAAACTACACGCTTACTAAAACAGTTGATTCAGTACCTGAAAATGGAGATGCTCTGGAGCCAAATGATTCATACCAGTTTCCTACTATTTTTCGAGTGGAAAGTAGCATAGACAATAATAACAACAAGGTCGATGAAGGCTTGGAGTGGACGAGATTGGTTTCAAATACTGAGAGGCACTTAGAGTCTTTAGAGAAAAGGGAATCTGTTATGGAATTGGGCAAAGGTAATGAAGAATTTTATGAAGGAAATCTGGAAGAAGAAGATGAAGATATCGAATGGATTGCATGTCCTCCTGACGCCAATTGCAATTTTGTAGAACAGAAAGTTTATTCAAAAGCTGAGGTGGAATTGGATGTCATGGAACAGAATGTTAGAGATGGAACAAATCTGTATAGAGACAATTCTTCTTCGGCTGAACTCGGTTTGCATCTGGACGAAGATAATACAGAAGACGAAATCATGACAACTGATATTCAATCGGCCATATATTCTTCGCTTGCAAATGAACAGTGTTCGGAGCGTAAAACTGAAACATGTGCCGATAGTTATCAGAACTATTCAGAAGATATCCCCAAAGTTTTGATACCGGATAAAGATGATAATGTGACGAGTTTACAAGTGGGAAAGGAGGATTCAGAGGATATGATTTCCTCGAAAGTTGATGAAGAGAAGGATTCTTTCTCTTATTTTGGGGATACTCAAGATACTTACTTTGAGGAATCTCTAGATGAGGAAGACAGAGACAGAGAAGTATCAAGAGACTTTATTTTGCCAGATGAAAAGCTGGAAAACTTGTTTCAAGAGTTTGAAAAGGAACGTAGGGAGTTACGTCAAGAATTTACTCATTTGAAAAGCGGATCTGACATCATTACTGATGAGATGTGTGAAGAAATTCGTGAATTACTTAGAATGCTAGGAATACCCTATATCCAAGCTCCAATGGAAGCCGAGGCTCAGTGTGCATATTTCAGTCAAGTTGGTCTTGTAGAAGGCGTCGTCACAGAAGATAGTGATGCTTTTCTATTTGGGGCAAAAACTGTATTTCGAAACATTTTTGAAGACAAGAAATACGTAGAACAATATGAAATGGAAGACATTGAAAGATATCTCGGTCTTAACCGGGAAAAGTTGATATTGTTATCTCTACTATTGGGAAGTGATTATACCCAAGGCATTCATGGAGTGGGTGTTGTAAATGCAACGGAAATAATGAGAGCGTTTCCAAGCTTTGAAGAACTCATCGAGTTTGCCCATTGGGCAAATCAGTTGTCTCTTAAAGAAGAAAGAATCTCTTTAGACTCAGAGGACCCCAACTTTGTCAAGAACGAATTCTTTTTAAAGCATCGCAAGATGAAAAGAAATTGGGTAATACATGATTCTTTTCCTAACAAGCATGTGGTTGATGCTTACAGGTATCCAATGGTTGACACCAGTTCTATAGAGTTTCATTGCCAAAGACCGAATATAGCGCAACTTGTTGAATTCTGTAGAGCCAAATTCGGTTGGAACTCGGACAAAGTTAAGAAACTGGTTATTCCTGTATTGAAAGCGTACGATGCAAGGAATCAGCGACAAACTTGCATCGAGCAATATTTCCATCCTATGCGTTTTGCAAAGATCAAAAGTAAGAGACTAGAAAATGCAGTTCGTGGAATTACAAGGGCAGTTGATGAGGAAATGTTTCTATCTCAAACGAGGGAGGAACATGTGGACGATGCAACTTGTGAAACTCTTGATGCAGTGTCCCCCAGAAAGAGGAAGAAGAAACAAAAGAAGAGTACTAAAGAGAGACGTAAGAAATCTTCATCTGTTGAAAGTGACCCATGAGATATCGGGATCATTTCATTTATTCAACACGTTTGCAGTCACAAGGGGAACATTATAAACATTTTACAATATAACGCGTTGTAGAAATATTGAATAGGATACAGAAAATTCTTCAACCTCGAAACTGTGAGGAAAATTGTTTCATCAAGTTTTGCAGTCCGGAAGCGCCTCCCATTTGTTGAAGCATCTTTGGATCCATCATTCGACTCAATTGTTGAGGCATATTTCTCTGTAATTGTGAAAAGTCTCCTAGAAAGTATTATTGAATGAAAATGTATACAATTGTTTCAATAGATATATATATATATCCTACCTGTCTTCAAAGCTTTGTTCTTTCCCACTCTACTTACAAGTTTGGATAATCTTTTATACTCTGCCAGTAAATCTTCTACATCCTTCACATCACGTCCAGAACCTCTGCCAATGCCTATACATCCGACTATAAGGCAATCCTATGGAAAGAATATTCACTAAGAAACTTACGAATCATTCTTGACTGGTTAAACTGAACTTTGGGATTGTCCAATTCATCATCAGTCATGGAGTTCATAATACTTAAAAATTTCTTCACACGAAGCGTACCCTCTCTTTCTTTACCTTTTGGAATAAGATCCTGCATGCCTGGAAACATAGACAATACCTATTCCAGCAGTGTAAAATATTCAATATTTTTATATTCACTTAACAACGAACCTTTCCCATGGGTCCCATTTTCAAGACGCTTTGAAACTGATCATACAAGTCTCGAAGGGTAAGGACACCTTCTTGTATTCGCTTTAAGATATCCGGATTTTGATCAACACCTGCTTCCTTTACAGCATTTACGAAGCCACTAATATCTCCAAGACCTATCACCTCTTTGAGTATGGGACAATCAGATCTCCGGTTCTATTATCCTTACCTAATAGACGTTGAACAAAACTTTGCGGAGCAAAAGGTTCCAAATCATCCAACATTTCTCCTGTGCCAATAAATACAACTGGACTCTTCGTAGCGCTTACAGCACTCAAAGCTCCTCCACCTTTGGCATGACCATCCAACTTGGTGACAACGACGCTGCCGACATTCACTCTCTGTCGAAAAGCAAGTGCTTGGTCATAAACTGATTGGCCCATAGTTCCATCCATAACGAATATTATACTGTTCGGTTGAACTGCTTGCGCTATTTGTTCCATTTCTTCAAATAATGCAGTATCTTGCTTATGTCTTCCAGAAGTATCCACTATAATAAGTTCATATTTTTCTTTTCTAAACAAATCAACACCTTCACGTGCAACTTTCACAGCGTCTGTTTCAGTATGGCTTCCATAAAATGGCACTCGAGCTTTCGTTGCTGACTGTTTCAGTTGGTCAAAAGCACCTGCTCGAAAAGTATCTGCACAAACTAGAGCAGTCTTCCAACCTTTCCTTTGATGGTAATAGGCGTATTTCACACAGGTAGTTGTTTTTCCATTTCCCTGCAAACCAACAAACATAACAACGTTCGGTCTACCTTTCTTTAAGGGAGGTGGAGAAGTACCGGGACTCAACATGTTGCAAAGCTCTTCAAATACCGCTTTTTGAATAAGTTTTCTACGGTTTACCCCAGCTGCCAGTTCCTCCAAGTTTACCTTTTTCTTTACGCTCTGTCTCAAGGCTTGAACCATTTTAACGTTGACATCGGCTTCCAACAGTGCTCGACTAACTTCATTGAGCATTTCATTCAAAGCTTCTTCATCTACAACTGTTCTGTTGGCGAGCTTTCTCAAAGCCCCCGATATTTTCTTTCCAAGTTCCGATAGTACCATAACTCTTACGTCGTCAATGAACAATCTCGTTTACCCCAAAATAAGCAATATTTGCTTATTCTTTGATCCGTTGGCCAATGTTTCTTCTATCACACTGAGTTAGTCACCATAAGAACCTCAACAAAGCAATGGAATTTGGTATACATTCTGTTGCTGGAAAACGAAAGCAAATGGAAGATAGGCACTCATCCCAAGTCATTCAGGTAGAAACCAAAAATGGTAAAGAAACTTTGGGTTTGTTTGCCGTCTACGATGGACACGGAGGAGATTTCGCGGTAAGTTACTTTTGTCTTGTACTTTTGGAAATATATGTTTTAGGCCGACTATTGTGCAAAACATTTTACCGAAACTCTTTTACAACATCCCCTTTTTCCTAACGAGTATGTTTGTTGAGTATTATCTCCTTCAGTTGTATCGACTGAGGAACCTCGTAGTATTCCCACAGCTTTGAAAGAAACTTGTGAGAATTTTGATGCTCGTCTATTGGAAGAGTCGTCGAAAGTGAAGACGTATTCTGGTTGTACTCTCAATTATTTACTAGTTGGTTCACAGTGTCTTTACTGTTGCAACGTGGGGGATTCTCGTGCAGTTTTATCGAGAAATGGAGTTGCTATTGCGTTATCAAAAGATCATAACATTTCTAATGCTGCTGAAGTTTCTCGAGTCAAGCAAGCTGGTGGGTTCATTACGCATCGAGGAATCAACGATTATATGTCAGTGACGCGGGCTTTGGGCGACTTGGATTTAAAAGGCCATAAACAGAAAGTGTTTCCTTGTCTAGATTTGAAAGCAGATTTGGTTATAGCTACTCCTGATATTGCTATGATCGACTTACAACCGGATGATGAATTTCTCATTATTGCAAGTGATGGTTTATGGTGTCGATTGAACGACACGGAAGCAGTCAAATTGACTCTCAAGACGTTGAGACAATACGCAAGTCCTAAAATTGCTGCCAAAACACTCATCAAGACGGCACTTTCCATGGGTTCAGTGGATAATATAACAGCCATAGTTGTTGTTTTACATAGACAGGAATTGATGAAAGATGTAACTGTACATGGTGGTAATATATTTGGTTCATTTCAGCGGTCTCGAAAGATGATGGAATATGATTCTTCAGATGATTCTGGACATGGACGTCGTTTATTTCTAAATGAGTTTCAGAATGGCAAAGGGAAAGAGATTTCGTTGCTCGGAAAGAACCCATCAAGTCACAATGATGATTCTCGCACCTCCAATAAAGATACTTGTAAAACATCATCTGAAGCAAGTAATCATAAAAAGGAACCCAATGCTTGGTCCCGTTTTGTGGAGACGTATAAGAACAAATTGAGTAAGCGAAAGGAATAATAATCATCTTGAATCAGAATACTCAGTATTATATGATATTTTGTTTGGTGTTTCTTTTTTCATTATGCAACTTGAGAAAAGTATTCACCAATATACAAAACCTATAAAAAGTTCTAAAGCCAAAAGGAAGAAACTTTTATCCATTCCATTCTCTATTAGAATAACACACAGCATTGTTCAAACACAATAACACAAAACAAATTATCATTTCCCATACAATTCAATAAGTTGAGCTACCACTTGTGGCTCTGCCAATGTAGTGATATCTCCAAGTTCCTCTGAAGAAACATGAGTTCCTTTCTCTGCAATTTTACGTAAAATTCTTCTCATAATTTTGCCACTTCTTGTTTTCGGAAGAGCAGGAGCCCAATGGATTACATCTGGAGTAGCAATGGCTCCAATTTCCACGCGAACAGTTTGTCGAAGTTCCTTGCGTAGTTCTTCACTAGGTTCAAATCCATCTCTCAATGTTACATATGCATAGATTCCTTGTCCTTTAATATCATGCGGCATCGGAACCACAGCTGCTTCAGCAACATAAGGATGTGAGACGAGGGAAGATTCGACTTCCGCAGTTCCTATACGATGTCCACTAACATTAATCACATCATCCACACGACCAGTAAGCCAATAATATCCATCTTCATCTACTCGGCAACCATCTCCACTCATATAATAACCTTTGAAAGTAGAAAAATATACTTGCTCCATTCTTGCATGGTCATTCAAAACGGTACGATGAATTCCTGGCCATGATCTTTTTATGCAAAGGAAACCTTCGCATGGTTTAGACAACTCCTCTCCTTTCTCATTTAAAACCACAGGTTCAATTCCAAAAAAGGGCAATGAAGCTGCTCCTGGCTTCATTTGAAAACCTCTTACAGGAGGTGGTATAATCATGTGACCGCCAGTTTCTGTTTGCCACCAAGTATCAACAACAGGACAACACTTATCACCTCCAACATTGAAAAACCTAAAACTGTGATACATATTCACATGAACAACAAATATTCATTCTTACCAATTCCATGCTTCTGGATTAATAGGCTCTCCAACTGTTCCAAGTACTCGAAGACTATTTCGAGGTATCTTGGTTACGTACTTGTCTCCTGCTCTCATCAAAGAACGAATCAACGTAGGTGCTGTATACATTTGGTTGACCTTGTACTTGTCACATATTTGCCAAAGACGACTAGAATCTGGGTGAGTAGGAACGCCTTCAAAAATAACAGATGTAGCTCGATTCAAAAGCGGTCCATAAACAACATAACTATGACCTGTGATCCAACCACAATCTGCAGTGCAGAAGAACACATCATTCTCTTGATAATTAAATGCATATTTGTGAGTAATCGCAGCATAAAGAATATATCCAGCTGTCGTATGCACAAGTCCCTTTGGCTTTCCTGTAGAACCTGAAGTATATAAAACAAAAAGTGGATCCTCTGCGTCCATCCATTCTACTGGGCATTCAGGTTCTGCCTTGGCTAATGTTTCATGCCACCACTCGTCTCTTTTCGGTTTCATACCTACTGGACACTTGTCACCTAATCTTTTAAAAACTATTTGTCGATCCACTAAATGACCATCTCCTCTTTCATAAACTAACTCTTCTGCAGCGTCAGCCAATGCCTTGAGTTCAATCACTTTATTTCCTCTCATTACACCATCACAAGTTATGAGAACTCGGCACTGAGCATCTAAAATACGACCAGCGAGAGCTTCCGCGGAAAAGCCACCAAACACTACATTGTGAATGGCACCAATCCTCGCACAAGCCAACATGGAAATGGGAAGTTCTGGAATATTGGGTAAATAAATAGCAACAACGTCACCCTTACGTACACCTCGTTTCTTGAGTGCGCTAGCAAGTCTCTTCACTTGGTCCAACATTTGTGCATAAGTGACGGTACGATGGTCATCAACCAAATCATTTCCTTCACAATAATATGCAACTTGAGAACCATGCCCATTCTCTACATGCCGATCCAAAGCGTTGTAACAAGCGTTCAGTTTCCCTCCTTTGAACCACTCGGAATATACTTTGCCTTTGCGGACATCAAAGTTGTATTCAAGCGTCTTTCCTGTCCATAGTTGATGCCAGGAAAGCATTTCCTTTGCTTTCTCAGACCAAAAGTCGTTGGGAGACTCGAGGGACTTTTTGTACCAATCCAAATATTCTTGAACATCTTTCAAGTGGTGCTTCGTAGCCTTTAGGTAAGTCTCAGGAACAGGTATCTTAGGTCCTGTTTCTGTCTTCACCTCAGCTAGACCGTCGTGCATAGCACTTATCATGTCTTCTGTTGAACTCATCTTGTCTTTCGAATACCTTTCGACACACAAAGGAAAACCCAAAAACGGAGTAGAAATTCTAAAAAAGGCAAGGAGATGCGATTTCCTTCTTCAAGAAGAATGAATGCCCTTCCGATAATCCCTTCCACGTGACATTTCAAAAAGACAGCTGTCCTCGATGCTTCTCAATTTCGGGATACTAAAACTATTATCCCATCATTTACGCTTTCTTCAGAGCCATATTTGCCATTTGGTTTCAAAACAAGCAAAAGATTTACTTTTATCACAAAATATAGTATATCGGCATGTTCCCAGTTGAATCTTGTACACATAAAAGTATATAAAAATAGCTTCAGAATAGGCTACTTCAACATTGGCCTATTAGTGTATTCTTGTCAACTCCTCCACCTGTTTAGCTAACTCTTCGACTGGAACATTCACCTTCTTTGCAACGAGTTCCATCTTATCACGACTCAAGTCCAAGAACCGTTCGATGAGATCCCCGTCCAGAAAATTCTTGGAATCACCTATCCTTCTCTCGCTTGTGAATCTTCTCCAATCCTCATGTTGAATGCCACCAACACCTTTGATAACTTCGTTCAACGCTGTCTGTAAAGAATGGAGGAACTGAAAGGTCTTTTCGTCGATGGATGCTATCACACCCAAAGCTCCATTCGCAGTTCCTAAATTGAACCGATATTTATGCATAAATAGCTCCTTTAAGTTATCATCAAAGCATATATACATACCATACAACAACGACTTTAGTATAGAAATTCCTGATTCTGGAATCTGCAAGACCAATCTTCCATGTCTAATACGATTGACGAGTTCCCCTAAATGATATTCTCCAACTTTCTCTAATCTAGAGCGTTCTTCTTCGGTCGATGCATCTGAATTCCGTTTCAAAGTGAACAAATTGAAACAATTTTCGGCACTTATATAGTAATCAAGGTCAAGCATTTCTATCACAGTTATCCAACTAGGATCGATATCTCGAGCAACATCTTCAATAGTACCATTCATTGGCTAATACTAAAATTCAATGCACGAAACTAACAACACAAAGACTACATTACCTTGTACGCAAGTAAGCTAACCGAGCGCACCAAGTCACCAATAAGAATAAAATCTCCCAAACACTTGATCTGTAAAATGAAAATGCTTCCGTGATAAGTGCATTCTTCTGTCAAGGTTCGAGCACCACTTTCGGTTTCCGACCATCTCACAAGTTTCAACATGGAATTCACGCTGGCAAGGATTTTTCCATTGAAAGCATCCATAGAATAGAGTGCTCCTTTAAAGGTGCGTTCTGCAACCAAAGTAAGACGCTGCTCTCGAACTGCAAAAACCAACATTCTTCCACGCGAAGGTTCAGGTTCATCTATCTCATTCTTCATCTACATCAATCTCAACCAATTAAAAAAACTCACCAGCATAAGAGTATGCCGTGCCTACAACGAAATAGTCCTGGTTGTCTTTTGCAGCAGCATCGTCGCCAAAATTCACAGTAATAACGGAACAAGGCGTTTCAAACTGTTCCAATTTGTAGGAATGTACAATCTATGGGAAGAGTCAGCAGACCAAAACTAGTTAAAAAGTAACCATTTACCTCCATCATCGTATCGTCAATGAGTCGAACATAACCCTCTTCTGTAGTTTCAGAGAGAGCTTCATTACCATCTTCCGATATTGTGACGACCTGTTTGGTTGTTAAAACCGCAAAGACATGATGTGTATCTAAATGTGCTATTCTTCTAGGCTGTTCTCCCAATGGAATGGTTCGAATGTGCAACTTTTGTATATTGTCTACTGTACCCAGAAGGAGCGAGCCCTCTGTAACTAAGGCCAAACAATCTGGAAACGCTTCCTTTCAAAAACGTAAGCATATCGTTGTGCAATAAGTGAAAAGTTCTTACGGAACTAAAGCTACAGACGCGAGTCACTTCTCGGAGGTTCACATTGGAGCATAATAACTTTCCACCTCCACTTGAAGAATGAATTACTGTTGGCCGATCGCAAGCAGCAAAAACATGTAAAGCATTTTGCGTTTCAAAGATGCTTAGGGATGCAGGTTGTGTTCCAATGCTCATTTGGCGCTGATCGTATAAGAACTTCTTTTCACTATCCGTATCTTTGGCTGACTTATCCAATCTATATGTTAATAGTCGACCATCTCCCAAAGCCGCCAAAAAGTAGTCCTCTCCATCCATGGTAACAAACAAAAGAGACCTCGCAATCACATCCAAACCCAACTTTTCTGTATGAATCAGGTCCAAGGAAGGTAAAGAATAGAAACGAATGGAGACTTCTGTCCACATTCCTACCGCAACAAAACTGGATGGAATAGCTTGCGATGCCAAATTCATACCCGCTTGCCCTATTCATTCAACTCTGTGATATTCTTACAACTTTCCAATCTAAAGCTTACCCAACGGTGAAATATCCAATGAGCAAATTTCATACTCCAAACTCTTATACGACTTTTCCATTATCCTTTTTGGATTTGCGTCGATGTCAAAATAAATAAGGTTTCCACCAGTCGTCGCTATAATCAATTGCATAGAATTTCCACTAGCAACCGAAATTCGAAATCCACTAGGAGGATGCCATTCATTTACGATAGACATGTCTTCACATGATATAAGGCGTGCCTTGGAAGGTGTAATCTAAAATTGTCCAAATAAGTATAACAAACGAATATTTCTTCACAAACATACTTGCACAATACAATCTCCGACAACATTTCCACAATACAAAGTGGGTTCCTGCATTTCAAATACCGGAAAATTTGCTTCTGCCATTAATTCGGTACTGACGAGCTCCAGTACTCGTGACTCGGAAGCAAATGACAACAACAACAAAGAATGTTGAGAAGATAGAGAGCTTCTTTTCAATGAAAAAAGTTCCTTTACTCCTGGAACTTCTACAGACGCTTGTTCGTGAATTCCAATACCATTTCGAATAATTCTTAAACTTCCATCTTTTGCAGCGCCTGAACATGTCACAACTTGGCCTTGACCTTGTCTCTCCGCATCCATCACACAAAAGTCAACAATAGGACTCAAGTTAGGATATGTTTCCATCACCTCAAGAAAGGAACCCGTTTCAGGATGAGGTTCAGATAGTAACCTAATCAGTTGGCTATCACCATGACAACTTCCAATATAGACAAAACCATTGTCTAAATAGTCGATTGTGGAAGGTAGTGAAGTCTCTCCTAAAGTTTGTATTTTCAAGCCTGTTATTTTTGTTTCAGTTTCGGTAAAGGTACTTAAAGAAGTGGATTGTTCCAAAACAAGTAAATATAATATACCCTTCTCGTCTCCCAGAAGATATCGAGTACCATCCTTATCTATTCTGCCGTACTACGCAAGGTGAGAGAAATACAAAACAAATAAAACAACAGCCTACTGCACGGAAAATAGTTGCAGAAACAGGTATAGAGTGATAGCCTCTCAAACCACTGCCTGAAATATAAGTGACCGTCTCTTGCCCAAGCACAACGACACCACCTATAGGTGTTGGGACAGGAATAAGCATCGAGGCTCCAGACTCTAAATTGCCTTGAAAAAGTGGTCCGTTTCCAAAGTCTTTATCTTTCAACTAAACTATTTTCAGTCATCCCAAGGTATTTCCCACAAACTGTACTTAACTGATACTGTATAAGTCTTCAAATGTCTGTTTTCTTCACTATCTGTATATAAGACAGCTATGGTAGGTTTGGAGTGTCCATATAGAAACTGAATATCTAGTACGTCCAGTTCTTCTAATCGTATATTGAAAGCTTCCTTCTTAAAGTCCGTTGGTATGACCTTAAACAGGCCATCGTACAAGTGCAAACCAAAGCAAGTCATAGAAGGGTCGCAGATACCTTTTATAGTTGAGAAGTACTTTTAACTGTCAAAAGGATCCCTCTTACCAATATGACCTGCTGAAGTGGGGTGCCCTATTCGATCATGAACATCACCTCCCGCAATAGTGTCACATTCCCCTGTTTGGGTGTTCCACCTCAAGACTGCAAACTTATACTTCTCGGTAAGAAAGAATAAACTATCTTGGAGGTCATCAGGAAATCTACAAAGCTTCATCACCGATATTCTTCCGTATATCGGCAGTTCTATCACTGGGACAAGACCCTCTGAAGAAAGAGAATATATCTCCATTCTCGAACACTTTCCGAGTATAAGGTCCCTATTATTTGGGCTAAGGAACGATCCAACTGCTGCATGAGTGACTGCTGAAGCTTTATGAGCTGTAACTACGTAGTTGTACATGATAACTTGGATGCCTTGTACCGACAGGCCCTTCAATAACTACAGAAAATTCAAACAATTTAAATGTTGATGATTTGTATTGGAAAGGATAAAACATATAATCAGCATGCCACTCTATGGAGATATTCACGTGGACAATATATATCAACTAAAACTGAACATGAAATGATGCCATAACTACATGTGGGTGTCATTTTCTATCACAACAACAATACTATAAATACTTTCTCGGGAGAGCCGATTTCATTGATTTTTGTGTAAAGTTGAATGAATTTTGGTTCAGCTCCAGAGTTTCATTTCCGACTCTTAGGAGACTTTGACAGGTCTTCACATAAGTCCGATAACACACTACTGAATGAAATAAGCACTAAAATAAACTCTCGTCCAGAGGAGCGTTTTGAAAATACAGGTTCTCTTGAACAAACCAGTTGGAGCTGTACCCTACGTTGGTAAGTTTTGTATGCCCGCAAACCCTATGAGACTTATGGGTCGACAGGTCCAATTTGGGTCCTTTCAAAGGAGTAGGAAGAAACAAGAAGGAAGCAAAGGCGGAGGCTTGTAGACTGGCTATGGACGCTATAGAGGAAAGGCGTCGATATTATTTGGACTTGGTCCAGTCAGGAATAAAACAAGTATCCCAGACTGACTCTCGAATGCCACCCTTTTCAAGTAAAGTGCCAGATACCATCTTACAATACTTGAATGAAACAAAAGCATTGGAGCGAGTTTCAAAACGGGACGCAACCGAAAAGCAACCTGGGAACGCTGGTGGAGTTGCGGAAGTCAGTTTTGAAAGTGATTTGTCGGCCTTTGTTGTGGAGAAGCCTTCATACATTTTCATGATCGACCTCGACAACTCCACTCATCTGTTAAATTGCTTGATTCAGGACTGCAAGGTAAAAGCTGTCTCCTTGTTGAAATAGGAAATTTGAGCTCTGTCCTGTAGAAATACCGATTAAGAGGTGTTTTACTTGAAGGCTATGCTGGTCGAGTATATGAAAACCCGAATATTCCGGTTATAATGAAAATTATCAAGACGCAGTCGAGTGTCAAGAATGCCGCAGATTTTCTAATGGCCTATCGTGCAGGGATACGTGCTTGTGAATATAAAGACAAAACAGAAAAGCCAACGATTGTCATTATAAGTAAGGACTTTGGGCTTGAAGCTATCGTTGTTATGTTAAAGGTTCGTCCCATTTGATTTCCAACCAGCATAATGTTTATGAATGTTATGTTAGAAAGAATTATTTGCAGCGTATTATTGTTGTTCGTCAGGTGAGATTCGAAAACTCTTTGAAAATTGGCAACCACAAAGCAGTGAAGAGGAACAAGCACTCGAACAAACTCGCGACTGAATTGGAGTCACAATCTATCCGTGCGACACATTACTAGTTATATAACGTACGTCTCGTTGTCTCTCTTGCAAACTATTATAAAGTTGTCGAATGCATTCTCGAAAGGACATACTATTTGCGGAATTCTTTCTACTTAAGTATTCAGGAACAAACCTTTTAACCAGCAGTCTCCATCTTTCATATACCTGCTCCCTTGTTCGTTGAGGGTCCAGTTCTGCCCATCTCACTTCTGATTCATCTTCAACATCCAAGTTGCAAAGTCTCTCTACAAGTTCCAAGTCAGACTCCGGGTTCTGGGAAGGAAAACTCATTTTCATCGCACGATTGAAATAAAACCGTCGACACTGTCGATATGAACGAGTTCCCATTTTACTTGCAACTTCGGTCCAGTCAATTTCACCATTGTGCGCTTCTCTGGATTGCATCACAAGCGAAAGCAATAACGCCTCTTCTTCATTAGTAAAACGTCCCTTTCGAATTGCTTGCGGTCTAAATCCAGAGGTTCTGAGAACATCTCGCCACTTGTCTCTGCAGGCACCTGGAAGTCGACCCAACTCTTCTCCAATTAGGACCCATTTGGTTCCATGTTTTCGGATGAGTCTGGCGAGTTCTTCAACTTCTTCGTTGGACCATAAGCTCTTATAGTTTTTGGGTTCCAGTCTTCGTTTAGCGTGGTCATACACTGACTGAGCGGAGCGTCCTGGAACGTGTGCCGCTACTCTCACCCAAAATCTCTTGGGCAACCTTCAAAACTTTTCTTAAAAAGTACAAAATTAACAAAAGCTAGTATAACTTACTGGTTCTTTTTTCTGGTTACAAATTCTTTTCTAAACTCAAAATCATACGGTAAACCTTCTTCTTGGAGAACCGCAATCATACCAGTGTCTACCAAATCTCGTTCTTTCTTCGAAAAAGTACCCTTCTTATGCTGTTCCTCATACCAAGCACCACTACGAGTTGTGCTTCGTTTTACGCGAGTTGTTGCTGTGTCGTTAAAATGGGATAAGCTTGCTTCCAAGTAATCCATCGTAGTCCCTTGCCGCATAGGTACATCGCCATCGTCCGAAGACCGGGAAAATGCTGAACTTAGTCCCGGGAACGGTAGTTGTTCGACTCTTCCACCCATCTCTACTCCAATTGGTTACCACGTTATTTGATTAGCTAGATAACGAGTACTCACCACTCAAGGGAGAAGCCGAACCACTAGGGGATAAGGGAGGCATACGAAACGTATTTTCAAACTCAACGCTGTCTCCATAGTTTGGAAGCATTCTTGTCTTTTTCGACTGTTCTACGGCAGAACTTAGTGACGAGAAGAGACTATCGTTCCTTAAAGCCATGTTTGTTTGAACGCCGTACTCACCACCCCCTCATGAAAACGGATGAAGGTGCGTTACAATGTCCCCCACTAGAGAGAGTCGAAGCGCTTTTCGATGTCTTTTGGAATACATCAGAAAAATTATTCATCCTTCCTTTCTACAAGAATAGTTTTGTTCCTATTGTTTGAAAACAATCCTGTTTATAAACTCTACTGATTTTCCATTTGACTTGGAGTCTGAATTGTGTCTTTGTTCAATAACGAGTCTCGAATAAGAGATTACAAACTTGGAAAATATTGAATCTTCATTCTTTTTCTTCACTTCTTTCCCGTGCTCTTTTTGTTCTTCCTCATACCTTTTTCCACCGTTTTGGAATTCTTGCTGGATACCTTCGAAGAGGAACTTGGTCCTTTCGAACGAACCAACTTGGAAGCGATCTCTTCCTCATCATGCAAAGTCATATCTTGAACGTCTTCCTCCTTTTTGACCACTTCAGTTTCCTCTTGCATCGACTCTCCTTCTTCCACTAAAGCGCTTTCGTTCACTTTATGTACTCTTATGGCAGAAGCGGTAGAAACTCTATGATCTCTGCTGTTGTATTCCCTCGTAAAAGCAGTTTTCGTAGCAGTTGGAATTTTATCCAACTCAGTGTGACCTTTTTGTTCTAAACTTAATGACATCAAAGTATCCCAATCATCCTTGGAGAGATAATATGCGTCTAGCCTCTCTATCACATCTGAAACACCATCTTTGCTATTCACCAATGGTGCCGATAATATGCTTCGCAAACAAGGGAGATATTCCAACAGGAATGCATGGAAAGAACCCGATATATTGTTACTCATTCTCATTTGTAACTCCATGGTTAAGCGTTTGTTTTTGGAGCGAGTAGAATTCTTTCCCAACCACGAAGGAAAGTGAATCATATCTCCAAATGGTCCCTAATAATCATTTATCGAAATTAACTCGAAACGAGGATAACAATAACATACCTGAAGCAACTGTCCAGGATAAATTCCAGAGAATAATGCTTGTACCGGCATCAAGTTCCAAGCTTGTTGGCGACGAATCTGTTGTTTTGTATTCATAACACGAAAAAAAAGCAAGGATAACTCAGACTTACCAAATCATTGAAAATATCTCCTTCTGCAATGCTCGTTGAGGCTTCAACAAGTTTCTTTAAATCTGACGCTTCTCTGCTAATTATGTAATTTTCTGCAACCATCAAAGGCATCAAATCTGGATCCATGAAATAGTTATCCAAACGTCGACTTAACCACTCTCCAGGCTATTAAAACATTACATTCTATCCAATACAAAAGTAATGACAATGCTTACAGAAAAAAGACTTTTCACCAGTTCAAAAATACTCATTTCTTCATAAGTCTTTCCGTCCTGTTTCATTCTTTCCAAAACATCCGAGTAAGTCAAATTTCTACTGTGCGACCTCCAGCTCTGTAACAAGTTGAGAATCTGTCTCATGTCACCATGACAACTCTCTACGATCTTTTCTAAGGTTTGTGTGTCCACGTTTTCAAATCCTTCCTTTTTACATATTTCCAACAAACGACTACGAAGTTGACTTGCCAAAGGACGTCTCCATTTCAGCTTGAGACAATAATTCGCCAAAGACCGAACCTTTATCTTGATAAGTCCCATTTCGATAATATGTTTCACATGCTTACTTTCACACTAGAATCATCATTACAGATACACACTATAGGAACCGAAGTTTTCTTAATCAGTTGAATGAGTTCTTGAATTCCACCTCGATCACCAGCTGACATGCCATCCACTTCGTCCATAATGATTACTGAACTAGTAGTCTTATCTTTTCCGAATTGATTGAGAGTTTGATTATTTATGACTGAGCCGACTGTAGAAGAAACAATTGCACGATTTCTGGTGTCGCTTGCATTAAATTCCATAGGAAAGTAGCCCAACTCCTTCGATACTAATAATGCTGCTGTCGTTTTGCCAATTCCGGGAGGCCCCGAAAGAAGCACTGCTTTGGGACTACTCTTTCCTTTGTTTTTGGAGCCTTCCTGAGATAAAGAAGCAGCTTTCCAGTTAACCAACCATTCTTTTAATGACTTGATAGCCCCAGGATTGGCACATAACTCTGACAGATCGCAAGGTGCATATTTGTATGTCCACAATTCAGAACAAGTAGCACTCTGAGCAATATTGTTATCAATAGTTGGCTTCTTTTGTTTGGTCTCCTCCAATTTTGTTTTGGTCTCGACTTGTCCCTTCCAAATGTTTGCTGTTGACCTTGCCCTGATCAAGTCAAACAGTCCATCTTCATCAATAACTTGAATCTTCAAACTAGCAATTTTCGCCATTTTACTCTCTCCCGGTTCCAACCCTACTACAGCAAAATTAACAGATTTGCTGGGCGAAGAAACTACTCTTCCCCCTAAAGAACGAATGAGGTCGGTACATTCTTCGCGTTCTAGAGAATCTAAAACACCAGTTATACAAAAGGTAAGTCCTTGTAAACTTTCAGGACTACCCGTTGGTACAGCTTTCTTTCCTTTGTTAGGGGGTGAAATGGTGTGCTTCCAAGGACCTTTTTGAAAGTATTTCTTTGACTTCACAATAGATTCCTTGGGACTGGGTGGTTCCGACTGTTTGGGCTTCTTTTGGGTAACGTCACCAAGTTCTTCTCCTATAACGTTGTCTTCTTGTCCTGACCAGTTGGCTTCGTCATCGCTTTCGGATATACGTTTATGTATCCTTTTCCTCTTTGCTGGCGCTATCTCACCAAAAGTTGAACTTTTCTGTCGTTTCATAAAATTTCAAAAATAATTCTTTTCATTCCAAGAGTTTTCCTTTATCGACACTCAATTATAACTGTATACATATACATTCATATCCTACTAAGTTTTATCTATCAGGTTCTACGTAAATAGAATAGAATACTTCTCAACTTTCACTATATGCAAGATTCAAACCCAGTATAGGCCATAAAGGAGGAGTCCTTTCACGTACAACTTTCACAAACTCTGCGTCAATACTTGCCTCCAGTTCTTGTACTTCTTGTTGAACCCTTTCGGTTTCCAATAGATTAAACGGCAGCTGTAACAGGGAATCGCAGTGAACACTCTCACTTGAAGAAGGACTGTACCCACGGTTCGTTTTCTTTTTCCACTCGTTTTGTAACTTACGCTTTGACTTGGTTTTCATACCAGAGCGGTATGACTTGTTCACAAAACGAACGCTCTTATCTTCCAAGTTAATATTTGGTGAAAAGTGAGATAAAGATTCTGTCAGCTCATGTTGTTCGATTGGAAGTTGAGCATTGCCACCACTACTTGTCTGTAGACAACCTGCCAAATAGCCATCGTGGAAACCTTTTTTCTCCAAATCCTGTTCATAGTTTATATCTACGTTGTTGTTTTCTACACAAAAATAAGGTGAAGTCTCTTGGCCTTCATTGCTGCAAACGAAACTTTGTGTTAGTGGTTGTAACAAAAAAGGTTCCCAAGTTTTCCCGTTCCATCGACACCAGTAGGTACTTCCCATCTACTCTTTCAGATAAAAAAGCTTACAAAGGGCAAAGGACATGAACAAAGTTTTCGAATGATAACTGAAAAATGCGTTTACCCTGAAAAGGCGAAGAGGGGAATTGACTTTTACATGACTTTCTTTCTATTGCGATCATAGCAATTTGTCAAACACTAATTTTGTCTTAAAATATCCAATTATGGACTAGATTAGAAGTCAAAGGAATACGTCCACACTCTTCCCATAGTGTGGTTGAAAATATAAGAATCAATAATGCAGGTAAGACTATTTGAGTATGAGAGGGATATCATCTAGAATGGATGATACACACCATAGAAATGTTACTTGAATGGAACAAAATGCCTTCCATTAGAACTTCTCATAATTTCTGGTACAAATCATTTTGGGCCACTCACTTTTGCGCATTCATTTGTCGTACAAATTCTTTTGGGCCACTCATTTTAGCGCATTCATTTGTTATATATGCTCTTATCATCTACGAATATTTGGTTATTACAGAATTGGTGTTATTACAACCGGTGAAGTTAACGGAATCCAATCCACAGTTTTCGAGTATTCGTCAATGAACGAACCACAACTTTCTTCTATTCATATCGATAACGATGAAGAGGTACCTTATCTATCACAAACTTCCAGCTTTGAGCAGCAAAGAATACAAGTATGTCTCGAATTTCAAGATGTACACTTTGGGGTGCGCCAATCAAAAGGACTTTTCAACAGAAAGTCAATAAATAAGGAAATATTGAAAGGAGTTTCCGGAATAGTAAAACCTGGTCAACTTTTGGCCATCATGGGCGCTTCTGGTGCTGGAAAGACGACACTTTTAAATGTATTGGCAGGAAGAATGTCTTCTTCTGGTAACTATTTTGCGAGTGGAAGTGTGAGGTTGAATGGAGAAAAGAGAGAATTTTCTGTTTTCAAAAAGGTATGTGCTATACGGATATTTGTATTTCAGATGTTGGAGAAAGACAGAATGAATCTCTTTTGTGTGTATTATAGTCTCATACTCAATACTTTTTTTTTGTAGATTAGTGCCTACGTAATGCAAGACGACAACATGTTTGCAGAACTTACAGTGGAAGAACAAGTAACCTTATCTTGTTTATTAAGACTACCCAGTAGTATGTCCATAGAAAAGAAGAAACAAAGAGTTCAAGAAATCATTCAAGAGATGGGTTTATCCCATGTGAAGAATACCATGATTGGTTCTGAGACAAAGAGAGGAGTGAGTGGAGGTGAAAGAAAACGCGTCAGTATTGCTACGGAACTGGTCACCAATCCATCTTTACTTTTCTTGGATGGTACGTGGATGGGGAAAAAATACAGTCAGAGTTGCTTAATTATTTGATAATAGAACCTACTTCTGGTTTGGATGCCTTTAATGCTCGCAATGTGATGCAAGCATTATTGAAACTCGCACAGTCTGGGAGGACTGTAATTACCACCATTCATCAACCGCGGAGTGATATTTTCAATATGTTTGATATGTTGATGTTATTAAGTGAAGGCAAGGTAATGTATTTTGGTCCTGCTAAGGATGCTGTATCCTACTTTACAAGAATTGGTTATTCGTGAGTGACTGGGAGATATAAATTAAGCAATAAACTCATGTTATGTGAAATAGGTGTCCGGAACATTACAACCCAGCCGACTTCTTCCTAGATACCATATCACGAGATGGCCGTAGTGCCGAAGCCGAGCAAGAATCCGAGAAGAAGATTGAATATCTCTGGCAATGCTTTGAAGAACAGGGAAAGCAGTTTTCTTTGGAACCTTCAGAGAAGGAGTTAGAAAAAAATGGTATGTGAAAGCTTCGTATTGTCTGAACTCGATTGAGAAGATTCTTAGATGTGCAAGTTTACATGAAACCCTCCAAAAGTGAGCTGAATAGAGAAAAATTTGCCAATTCGTATATGTTCGAATTCATGTTATTGGCCAAACGTGCCTTCAAATTGGAAACGAGAGAAAAAGCTTCCAACATTGCGAGAATCGCACAGACGCTAGTGAGTATCTTGCTTGTCTCTTCAAATGACTCTATAACAATGACATAGTTCTTTGCCGTGTTTCTTGGTCTCATTTGGTTGAACAAAGGAAGGAACATTTCATATCATGACTATGATGCAATTGCAGGCATCTTGTTCTTCTTACTCATTAATCAAAGTTTTATCAGTGCATTTGGAACAGTCTTTGTTTTGCCACTGGAACGAACCATTGTATTACGGGAAAGAGCTAGTGGCATGTATCGAGTCTCTGCTTACTATTTGTCCAAGACATTAGTTGAGTTACCAAGAAATGCCCTGCTTTGCATAGTCTATATATTACTGGTAAGTTTTTTGTTTGACATTCAGTTGATATTTGTTTTTGAAGATGTTTTACTAGTTATATTGGATGGTGGGCTTACATGCCACTGCCAGAGACTTTTTCCTCAGTTATGTCATAGTCTATCTGACCATTTTAACTGCAGAAGGTTTAGCTTCGGCAGTTGCAGTAAGTTTTACTCTTAGTTAGAATGACAGTTTATTCCTTGTTGACTAGTCAAGTGCTCCCAACCCTCAAGTTGCATCTGCCATTACTCCTGCCTTTATTGTCGTCTCACTATTATTCGGTGGCTTTTTTCTTAGCAGTGGACAAATTCCCAATTACTTTATCTGGCTTAAATATCTATCCTTTTTCTACTACTCTTATGGCTCTCTGTTGCAAGTTCAATTTGAGGATTGGAGATTCTATAATGGGGCATCATGTCCTGCCGATGGAGTCTGTACTGGTAGTGCAGTTTTACAAAAGCTGGGTCCTAGTCTACCTCTTGGAGGTAACATAGGTGTGAGTATATTTCTTATCTATCCATGTTTGTCTTATGAAACACCATAACTAACGACGAATCTGTAGTTGCTCATTACGTTGCTTATTTCCTTCCGAGTTTTGACTTATGGCATCTTGAGGTTGCGAGGCCCCCGTTTTGATCAAACTCTATAGCATAATCATATCTTCTACATTTCCTTCGCGTTGTATATGTAATGGATAGTTGTCATTGAATGAATAGTATTGCTCTCTTTCAACATCACCACAACCAAGGTATCAATATATGCCAGTGACTATTCACACATTCTATACCAAAATAACTTTGATACCAATGCCAACATTCAATAGACCGACTTGTCAAATTGAGCACAACAAAAACAAAATTCAGAAAACTGTTCCTTGAGCCTCCCTTCCCCAAAACCTATCAAAATCACTCTGAATGAAAACCAAGCCCAACTACCACTCACCAAAACTCCATATATGATTATTTCCAACATATAATGTGGGCAAACAACATATCGAAATAGTCCTCGGTATGGAATATAATAACGCTTGTTGTCTGTTCCATCCTTCCGTCTCAGTTGTGCCAAGTGCTGATGACATAAATACTGTTGATAATTGCTCCATACAAAAACAATAAATACCAACGCAAGCCACCCTTTAGAAAGTGACCAATAGGGATGGTCATCATGCCAACAAAAAGTACAAGCAGCGAACAAATAATAACTTGTACCTGCGAACCAATGCAACAAGTGCATCTTTCTCTTACTATAGACCTGCATGAACAAAGATTCGTATAACCTTCTACTCGTATGAAGAAGAAATAACCAACTAGAACACACTACATTTCCTTTGAGACAAAATATGTCAACTTTTTGAGTTTTCTTCTTTCAACACTACCTCTTCTCGCCTTTCCAATCCCATGGAAGTTTTGAAAATAGAATAAAACCAACGAAGCAATGCAACCGATGCCATAAAAATGGGTAAATCCTGTACGGTATTCTATTCTAGAAGACAAAAGATAGGATAACAATCCTGACAGTGTCTTTTCCATCAACGAAAGGTTTCCTTTTTGAACAGTCATATTATTTCTTTGCAATATTTTACACTTTTCTTCTTCTTCTCTATATACTATTCTTCCATAAGATATGATGTGACTCCAGGTGGGATAAAAATATTTGCAAGCATAAGCAACAAGAGCAACCAACCAGAATATCGTCACCAACTCATCCAACATTTTTCCATTTGATTTTTCATTGACTTGAATGCCTTAGTGTGTCAAGGCTTCGTGCTTCTTTCATCAGTGGATATCAACTTTTAGCACTCGTTTTGACTAACTTTATAGTGAATGCAAAGGGAGGACGTATTTGATGCCGAAGTATTGGTTCTTGAAAAATCGAAGAGAAAGTTGGAGTCCCGATATGCTCCTTTTGCTGGTGCTTTTTCTGGTATTCTTTCTGCGTTTGCCACACACCCATTAGATGTTGTGAAAACTAGGCTACAAGTTTGTATTGGCAAAGTTTTATTTGCAGCTTACTTACCTTGGAAACAGGTGCAGTTTGGCAGACCAAGGTCACAGTCACTAAAGTATTATGGAACTTTTCAGTCCTTGGCGGTTATTTGGAAGGAGGAAGGAATAAGAGGATTATGGCAGGTAATATTGTATACGATAATAACTTGTACACTTGGTCCAATAGTATATCTATTCTCAGGGAATCACTCCAACTATTGCAGGTCTCATTCCCACCCAAACAATCTTTTTTGCGGTATATACTTCCTTAAAAAGCACGTCAATAATCCAATGGAGTGAATGGTTTCCTATTTGGTGCAATTCTCCTGTCATGGTACATGCCTCTTCTGCAGCTACAGCTTGGCTAGTAACCAGTGTGGTGACCAATCCACTTTGGGTAGTAAAAGTATGCAATCCTTTACTATAGAAGAAATTATTTCAAACCCAGTCCTAGGTTCGTATGCAGACACAACGATATACTGGTAATCAAACTAGAAAATATGATGGTTTGTTGCGTTCTTTTCAAGTGATATTGAAAGAGGAAGGAATATGTGGTTTATATCGAGGAACTTTTGCTGCTATGCTTGGTGCTTTTGGTAAGTTTTTGTTCTCAAGTGAGAAAATGGAATATCCAATGCCATCTTTAGGAGCTATGGTACAGTTTCCCATATATGAAGCTATTAAGAATACAAGTGATTCCCCTATGCACTATGAGAATCACCAGCTTCGTGATAGGGTCTTGTCTCCCAATCTATCTAGAGTAAGTATTTTTGTTGTATTCGATAGTCGTCGATATATATATATATATATAGTTGATCGAACATTTAGATTGCAGTAGCGAGTGGGTTATCTTCGTTGTTATCATCGATAACTATTTATCCACTTGAAGTGATTCGTAGTAGAATTCAAGTACAAAATGCTCAAACCAAAAATGGCTATCGTGGAATTATGGATTGCATTTCAAGAATGTTGCGACAAGAAGGATTATTGGCATTTTACAAGGTAATTATGGAGATGGTGATATTTGGATACTTTTATACTATTGCGTGCAATAGGGAATGGGTACAAGTCTTATTCGAACAGTTCCTAATGGAATTATTGCACTATCGAGTTATGAAATGGGTCTTCGATTGGTTCATCAAGTCAATCTCTACTGGAATGCACTTTATGATTGAAACAAAACCAGAAGAGAGAATCGAATGGGAACTGTTCATACATACATACATACATACATACATACATATATATATATATATGTATTCGAAGATATAATAGGGACATATATATATGGAATCCTTTTCTACGAAGCTTCATCCATAGCTTCCTTGTCTTCTCTTTCAGGTTTCACGAAGAACATTTCCTTATCTTGCCATTCACAAATTTGTACACCAGGTGGGACAAGAAGGTCGCGTACAAATATTTTCGAATCGGCTACTTTTCCTCCTAAATCGGCGAAAACCGCAGCTGGTGGACATTCGATATTTTCAGCAATCACATCGACTGCTCGATGATAACGAATCAAATGACCGTTTCTTAAGCCTTCACATTTGTCGTCATTTAACAACACAACAGGCAGTCGCATTTTGTATAAATGATTGGGAATACATCGAACAAACAAAATAGAATCCGGTCTCAACTGAATATGGTGCAGATCAAAATGTCGAGCAACTGCACGTTGTTTCCACTCCCGTGAACCATCTTTGGTCATTATTCTCAAATCGTAAACACTGCCACTTAAACAACGGCCTCTTCTTGCAGCCATAAACTTGCCTAATCCATATATACAGATATATATATCTATTTACTTTTACTGTCAACTCATTACCTGCGTGATAGTCCTCCATAATTGTCTTGGACGGAACTTGAACATACAATGAACCAAAATACCCTCTAGGAACTGCTTGTTTGACACCAGGAACGCCCATCGATAATATTTGACCAGGACCACCAATTATAGCACCTGGAAAACTACAATCCCAAGTCCACTATTCAGATACCAATAACGCAACTCTCTCCAACTTACTAGTCACTACTACGCTTGGCGTACATATTGGACCATCTATCCAACTCATCTCGAAGATAAACAGTCAACTCCCGAACATCTGCTTGTTCAAACCCCGATGGAAGCACATCCAACACCCGATTGGTTGCTTTCCCTTGCTATCCATAACATCATCACTTAACCCACTTCAAAAATATAACAAACCAACCTGAGAAAGTACAAAAGTACCGTCGGATGTCTTTTTAGTGGGAATCCGGGATGAAAATGATTTCCTTAAAACTAGCTGCCAACAACAAGACAACTGGAAACGAAGGTGAAACATATTCCTAGTTGACATCACAACGGTATCATTCCATTTCCTTTTATAGATTAACGTTCCATCATCATGACTAGCGGCAACGACTATCCAAAACACTTATCTTACTCGGATGGAAAAGAAACAGATTCATCAAGCGTTCGATCACGTGCTGCAAAAAACGCTGTACATCAAGCCAATATATTGTTGACAGAACAAAGCAGATTGCAAAGAAAGCAAAGAAAGGTGTTGTATAGAACAGAGTTGTTTTTTGCCTTATTATCAGCAGGTCTTGCCTGGAACTTGTGGAAAACTAGACAAACGTATAATCAGTGCAAAGAAAAAACGGAACTTGAACTGGCACGTTTGAAACAGGAGAGAGATGCAGTGCAGTTTCAATTAACTTGTGTTCGCAGCTCGTTGGAAAGCCAGTTGGAACCCATTGCTGAACACTTATTTGATATTGCTTCCCATCAACAAAACACAACATTTCAAGTGCGACAAAAACGCAAGGAAGCTTTATACAAATGGGTGCAACAAGCCGTTTCCCAGAAACTCTAGATTCACAACCTCCCGTTTGGAGTCACTGAGACTTTGTATTTTCTTCCCTTTGAATGGCTTTGGGATGCCAAGCAATCGGAGGAAGAGGGACGGTTGCTTTTTCTACATGTTCGGGGGACATCTTTTCAGGTCCCAGTTGAGAAAGAACCAACGAAGCGAAAGCTTCTTGTCCTGCTTTAGCATATCTTTGTCGTTCTCTAGGAGTTATACTGGTTTCTTTTAGTTCCTAGCAAAACTTATGAACGTGGTGGACGATACCCAGTTTCTTATGCTTACGGTAAGTGGCGTCTTTAACTTTTCTGTACTAGTTTGTGCTAACCAAGCTAAACCTACAAATGTACCTATACAACTTATAGAAACTGCAGTCATCACTTTGGGGTTTCCTTTGGTAACCGAAACAATATATCGCCACCATTTGAATTGCCATAAAAGGTCGCTCATGGTTGATCCACTACCACTACCACCAATAATCTTATGTTTCCATAATGATGGATATCGATTTATATCATCAATCAGCGAGAGAGGAAAAAAAGAGTACAACCCAAGAGAATCACAATTCTATTATTTTTATTTTTCTCTCTCTCTCTTTTTCTCTCTCTCTATTTGCTTCATCCACCATCAACCTATTCTCTGTTTTCTATTACATTCTTGTTGACTCTGGATCATTCTTGGAAACAGAAAGCGAGGACATGACTTGTTCCACTCTATTCCAAGCAACTTTTGCTGCTTCTGGTGAAGCTGCCGAAAAACAACACCTAAACCATCCAGGTTGTGTACTTTGACAAACTTCACCGGGTGTAACAACCACTTTTGCTTTTTCAAACAATGACTGCCAAATTGCTCGTTCATTTTCAAAAGTACGAGACGACATATATTTGTTACAATCCATCCAAATAAAGAAACCTGCTTCACTAGGAACATATGGAATGCCCATCTTATCTAAACAATCACAGTGCACTCTATATGTTTCATACAATCGATTGGTATTCTCACGAATAAAAGACTGCACAAATTCCGAGTCGGATAGTACCTAATGACGTATCAATCAATACATGATCATTCTTCAACAACGACAACAATGAAAGCAGACAATTGAGAATACACACCTTGGTCAATGCAAATTGAGTATCTCCTGACACGCCACAGAAATAAGGTAAAAAACGCAACGCATTGCGAATTTCCATATTTTCCGAGTATATCACTCCAGCTCGTAATCCCGACATACAAAAGTCTTTGGAAAAGGACCATACAAAATGCACATCGTTTCCTAGATGTTCCAAAACGGAACCGATGCTCACCATCTTGCTACTTTTAGAGAACACAGATAAACCATATATTTCGTCTACAATCAACTGCAAACCATTTTGTCTGGTCCATGAGACGATGTTTTCTAACTCTTCTCGACTAAATACAAACCCCAAAGGATTGTTGGGACTACATAATAACAATGCTTTGACCGGTTGCCCTGATTGATGACATTCCGATAGTTTCTTGTCGAGGTCTGCAAGTTGAAAACGAAAATGATTTCCTGTAGGCTCCACAATAACTGGCTTACAACGAGCTCTACCCTAACAAAAAAACATAAAACTATCAATATGGAAGTCCCAATCACAGTACAAATAACAACCTCAATATCATGAATAAAACCTGGATAATAAGGTGCAGGTAATAATACACCATCTCCTTCTTCCAATAAACAGTTAAACAGCAAATCTAAAGCACAACCTGCTCCAGCACAACAGAATATGCCGTCGGCGTCCACTGAACGATGGAAAAAGTAAGTTTCCAGCAAGTTTGCAATTTGTTTTCGAAAGGGTTCACTTCCTCTCATATCATCATAACCCAACACACTACCGGGTATATCTCTACAGTGCTTTAGTTTTTCCAATAAAAGGTCAACACTTAGTTTATTTTCCGCCACTGCAAAGTTGATGTAGCCTATGTGCACAATAAGTAAGTGTCAGTTCGCAAAAGATAACCGACCATTAGTATTGTGTATAGGATCAAAAGGGTCCTTCCAGGCAGAAAAGGAAGCTTCTAAATGTGGAGAAAAGGGTTGTAATAAGTGTTGAACTCGAGATGAAACTTGGGCAACTTGACTCTTCTCCATCAACTGGATAAGACCAAAGGACATCCCATTTCCATTTTTCACTCTTCAAGAAAACCGTTTTATTCAATCAGTTGCGAAAAATGACCAAAAGATCATTTCTACAAAGAAAATAGCATAACCATTTCAAAGTCCTTTTTTACATGAATGTTTCTGTGTATCTATTCTCGAATCCAAAAAGTTGTGTTTAAGAAAGAGGAGGATAAGAATGTTGAACAATTCCTAAAAGTCCATTGCCATTGTACCCCAAAACATTGCGGGAATACTCACATGGCGGAATAAAAATAATTCTACGATCACCTTCCAAAGCAAGACCAGCTCTAAATCATATTCTCCTATTCAGAATGTCCACAATTCAAAACATGGTAATACTTACCTATTGCGTTGAATCAAATAGTCAATAAATGCATTATATCCATCACTATCCATTTCCGTTTCTGGTTCAAAATAAACTCGAGCGGAATCTTGAAGTACAAAGTTTTCAAGATGAGACACATTGAAACGTCTCTCAACTATAAGTGTTTGTGGCAAATCAGTGGCTCCTAAAGGAGTCCCATCATATTGATGCGCAATGAGATAACAAATGAACCTTCCTGTTTTTTGTAATCTGCAACGAACAGACTTTTGACGATACAAAAATGGATAAAGATGCTGCCAACAGAAAGATTCTCCAGGTCTCCAGTTATATCCTCGGAAAAGTTTCCAAGCATGCACATCCATTTCAAGAGTGCGCCACTTTCTTATACACAACTCCTTCCATAAGTTACTGTCATTAGCAAGATTATTCCACTTCCGACAAACTTTACGAGCACGTGCAAGATCCGGGCCATCCAAGAAACTTAAAATTTGTTTTAAAATCTCGTCAGGTAACAAGTTAAAAGGACTAAAGTATCCACAACACAAAGGGCACAAATCTTTTTGAAAGTATTCAAAAACTTCTCGTCCTTGAGCAGCTTGGGATAAAACAACAGAATCCGCACAACTCCGTTCTTTCTCGACAAAAGCTGAAGAGAAAGCTATCAACGTTCGCAAACGATCACGAATGAAGCTGGCAGACCCTCTACAAAGAACTGGCTTACTCGAAATATAGGAAATCAACATACGAAGTTCAAATAATAGGTAAGGGACGGAATCTGGGGACTGTTCCGAGGATGCCTTCGCACCAAGCAGCTTCTTTCTATGAGGACAACAAATATTACTGGCTTTCCAGCTCTCACATTCTGAGCCATTCACCCAATTGTACATAGTACTCTTACAAAGTCTGGAACATAAAACTCCACTAGGGTTCTCAACATCCATGGTTTCTCTTTCTTCCACACCATCCACATCGTTAGTCATTTCTACAAACTACCTAAGTCTGTAAAAGATACTATATTCTTTTTACCTACCATCGATGGGAGAGTCTTCAATACTTGTGGTGGGGTTAGAAGAACCTCCCATGCGCGCCTTTCACGGGAAAACTTTAACAAGAGGGATGAATAAACAACAACAACGGTCACGCTGCTTTTGTGAATAAAATTAAATATCTTTCAAGCAGTATCTTGTTAAAGCCCTACACAAAGGTAAACTTTTTTAGCTGCCCCGACAACTCCAACAAGCGTTTGACTTTGGACTTGGACGCTCCGTGTTGCGTTCAAGGAAATGTGACAGATGGTTTAATGGTGGGGTGGGGGAAGCATTTCGATTTGTAAGCGACAGTTTCGGCAGTCTAAAAGATGCTGACTTGTGGCTAGTGAGACCATGCGAAAACATCTATCTATTTCTATATTTACTTTCGATGGTTTCTACCATCATAAGAGTTCGAATTCGCTTTTTCAATCGGAAAATAGATATCTCTGTTCAAGCGACAACTTGAGATAAAGCAGTCTATCTGTTGTGGAGTAAGACTTCTCTATAAATAGAGATTGTTTGCTATTGTGAAACCTATTGCTGGAAGCGAAAATGATAACCATAGAGCCTTCTGTATATATGAAATTTTCAAATTCCTCCTCCTAGACCTTGTTTATGTTGCTTTGAAATAACACAAGTTTATCAGAAAAATTTTCACCACAACCTCGAAATGCTGTGGGACAACAACAAGGGAAGAAGATAACCGAACTCTTATTGGGTGAAGTAATATGGGTATATTCTTCTCCTGCTAATATAGGATGATAACTGTACTTCAACACTTGGAGAAGAACCGAAGATGAACAAAGAAGAGGTGTATTTTCAACGGCAGTTTAGCTCGGTTTTCTTAAACCAAAGAGCTCTTAATTCCTGCTAAACAAACAACATTATATTAGGAAAACGAGTAAAAGCTGAAACGTACTTGTATCCACAGCATATATATATATAGTCACAAGGCAACATGGTCAGAATTGGAGTATGTGTCGACTTGTCAAATACTTTGAGAAATCAAAACTGCGTGTAAGAGAATATGACAGACAGCGATCACTCCGTCAGAAGCTCTTTTCTGAATTAGGAAGTAGCACATTCGACAGAGAAAAAGACACATTTTTCTACGACAAAGATATCTCAGTAGAAATTCTATAAAGTTATACGAAATATGATGCATTTTTTGCAGTAAGCAGTTTAATGTTTATTTTCCAGCCAAAGTTTAATGTATGAATAAATAAAGGCAAACAATAACTCTTCTCCATTCCCGCTATCAATGTAAAAAGCAATAAGAGAGGCAGTCAAATTCCTTTTAATCTTAAACAAAGTAACTTTTCCATACCCTTTCAAGGCTTGGACTCAAAGTCATAAATTAAAACATAACGCAATAATCAGTGTTTCCTTTATCATTCCTTATTACATTTAATTCTCTTAAATGTCATCCTTGTATTAAAACAGACAAAACAAATTCTTTCACACAACGATGACGAATGGCATTTTTTCACATTAGTAAAATTTAATCAAAATGAATCTACTATCATTTTTAAAAAAATAGCTAAGAAAGTAATATATAAGTTATATGCTTCAGTACTTTGAAAACAAACGATCGATGAAAAGTTCAGTAACCTACCCGATTAAATTTTAATTGTCGATGAAACGAATTTTTGATTATTTAAAATTATCAATATAATTTTAATCAATTGTTTACTTTTCGTTCTGCTTGGAGAGAGTTCCAAGAGTATTTTACAAAAATTAATTCTCTACTTATCGCGACACGAAAATTTTAATTCTTTCTAATTCGGCTTTTTGCTTTACTTTCTTTTAGCCGTCTCTTTGCGTGGTTTCTCTCATTATAATTTCCATCAAGTGATAAATTTATTATCATTTCCATTGTTTAGACTTCGTTGCTCTACGTTCTTGTACTTGCCATTTTTCTACAATCGTTCCAAAGTGCTGTATGCACATTCTCAGTTTTGCTTCTTGCTTAAAAATGCGTCGTTTTCATTATTTTTACTCATTATTTAAATGAAGAGTTCGCCCAGAAGTTGTCAATTTGGTTCTTTGTTAGGATAACAGATACTTTCGATAAACTGTTTTTGTCTTGAGTTCTTTGGGACTCAACTACAAATGTTTTTTTGTGTATCTCGTTGTTTTCATTTATTAAGGTTTTGGGTGTTGGCGATACATTGGGCGTGATTTTCATTTTAAAAGCGCTTTCGACATTGAATAAAATTGCATGGGGATTTTTGTCGACGATGTGTAGTGTCGTCGTCGAGAGTTTAGGTAATTCCTTGAGTTTTGTAACAAATAAAGGCATTATATTTATATATCAGTGTTTGATTGTTATCGGAGACCAAGTGATGCATCGTGGCGTGCACCAGGAAGTACTGTATTCACCGAGGTATTTTCTCGATGACGTGCGCCTGAAAGGGTTGTTTCTCACCACGTTCTAGGTGCAGTCTCGAGAAAAAGAACCCACCTTTGGTGAACAGGAACTATGCCTGACAAGCCCCAGTTCATGGAAGTCTGATGGTCTCATAGCAATCTTTATTTTCACTGAGCGGAAGACGCCATCTTTACGGAGAGCTTGCTGTTGAGTCTTTCTGCAATCGCGTCCATGAACGCCTCTGTAAGCAAATAATCATCTTCTGATAAGTCATCTGCACCATACACAGCGATGGCCAAGTCTTTGGTCATTTTTCCAGATTCAACCAGTTCAATGCAAGCTCTCTCCAAGGAGTCTGCAAAGTCACACAACTCTTGTTGGTTATCCAATTTTCCGCGATGTGCTAAACCCCGCGTCCATGCGAAGATGGATGCAATGGGGTTGGTGCTTGTTTTTTCTCCTGCCATATACTTACGGTAATGTCTAGTTACGGTACCATGGGCAGCTTCCGACTCCACCGTCTTTCCATCCGGAGCCATGAGAACGCTGGTCATCATTCCCAAGCTTCCAAAACCCTGTGCAATGACATCACTTTGTACATCCCCATCGTAATTCTTACATGCCCATACAAAGTTTCCACTAGATTTTAAAGCCTGTGCTACCATATCATCGATAAGCCGGTGTTCATATTGAACATTTGGATATTGTGCACGGAGTTGCTCAAATATTTCGATAAATCTTCCATCATAAGTTTTCAAGATGGTGTTTTTGGTGGAAAGGAACAAGGGTAGGTTTCTAGCTGATGCGAATTCGAAACAAGACTTTGCGAATCCTCTTATTGATTCATCTGTGTTGAACATACTTAAAGCCACACCACCACCGGATTCAAACTGATGCACAGTCTGAGTGGTTGTCTTTCCATCCTTTGTTTGACAAACCAACTGTACAACACCGCCTTGAGGTGGAATCGAAACTTCTGTGGCTCGATATTGGTCCCCAAAGGCGTGCCTACCGATGATGATAGGTTTTTTCCAACCAGGAACCAGTCTAGGGACGTTGTTACAGATGATAGGTTCTCTAGAAAACAAGTTAGCACGATGCAATCATTTGCCAATACACGACACACGAACCGAAACACAGTTCCGTTCAAGATCCCACGAATGGTTGCGTTGGGTGATTTGTACATTTTCTTCAGATTGAATTCCTTTACTCTCTGTTGATCGGGTGTTATAGTGGCACACTTGACGCCGACGTTGTACTTTTTGATGGCTTCTGCAGCTTCTATGGTAACTTGATCTTCGGTCTTGTCTCTGTTGGGTAAACCCAGATCAAAATACTTCAAATCAATATCCAAGTATGGAAATATTAGTTTGTTTTTAATAAACGACCATATGATGCGGGTCATTTCATCTCCGTCAAGTTCTACAATAGGGTTTTTCACACGAATCTTTCCGTTTGTAGCCATTGACGATAGTGCCAACCTGAAAGCTGCTTTAGGATAGTGTCTACTAGGAATACTTGAAGCTTTTTCATAGTCAGTTTGTATAGGTCTCTAGGAATGAACAACACACATACCCAAAGTTGGAGCATGTAGCCACATTTCTCCCCAAGTCGAGATGTCCACATTCGAGAGACTCTCAACGATATAGAAAGGGATCCAAAAGAACACAATGGAATGTATTTATTTCTAATTGCATAAAGAGTTTACACAACTCTCTTCTTATTCACCAACTTTTATCAACAGTTACCGAGGATACATCGCCTTGCTTCCTTACAATATCATGAAAGGCACGAGGAAGATGATTCATAGCTTCATCCATATCATGTACAACCACAAAAATGGATTCTTTATCCAACTTTTCCAAAACGTTGGCAACTCTCTTCTTCCCTTCGCTATCTAAATGTTGGAAAACTTCATCTAAAACCTGGTTTTTTATCATTCTTGGTTAGTCCATTCTTAATAACTTATTACCTACCATGATATTACAATGAAAGCCACATCTTCGTTCTCCTATATCATGAAATGCCAATGCCAATGCAACTCCCAAACGTCGACGTTGTCCACCTGAGAGTTGCGAATAACTTCTATTAGAAAATGAACCATGACTGTTCTTGACAAGTATCTTCTTATCAATCATTTCTACCATTTGCTCCTTTTTACTCTTTAAACAAGTAAAAGGTCTCAACTCCACTTGGATATGTCCATGGCTGATCATAGATAAATAGGAATTGATGCGTTGTTGCAGTTCATAAAGTACTTGTTTCAATACAAAATGCTATTCAAATCAGATATCCAATCCATTTCCAACACATTCACTTACCGGTATACCTCGAGGACCAAATACTTTATCCAATTGCTGTAAAACTTGTTGGTCTTTTTCTATTCGACGCAATTCTTCATTCCAAGTAGCCAAATATCGGTTCTGTTGTTCCCAATCTTCTCTTTCCTTTTGAATAAATGAAACAAGAGGATTGTGTGAGTTGAGAATGGCTTCCTTTTCCAACAAGTCCTTTTCTTTCTGTAAATATTTGATACGAGCTTCACATTCACTCTTTTCCTTGTGACATTGAGATGCTTTGTTATTCCATTCTTCCAAACGTTGCGATTGTTCTTCATATTCCTTTTGTAAGTGCTCATATTCTTTCCATTGATTGTCCAACTCTAGTTGATATACTGCTTTCCTCCGTTGCAATGTTTTCATTATAAGATTACTCAAGTGCTCACAATTGAACACATCATAGGTTGATTCCTTTGAGATGCCACTTTTACTAGAAACTCTTTCCTCCTCCTCCTCCTTCTTCTTCTTTTCAGTCAACAATTGACCAAGAAGAATTATCAAATGATTTTTCCAACTTTGTTCTTCATCAAGCTGTTGCCATTCCTTGAAAAGTTGTTTCAATTGCATGATTTGTTGTTGCACATCGTTTCTTTCTTCCCCTATTCGTTCCTTTTCTATTTGGATATCATTTATTTCTTGTTTGGCTTTGGCCATGGAATTATATACAAGTTGCTGATATTCTTGTTTGGCTTGGTCCATATGATGTTGAATGTGATTCAATATCTTGGACATTCTTTCTTCTCTTCGTACACTTAATTGATATGTTCTTTGTAAATTTTCGAGTGCTTTCTTATGATGCGTTGGACTCACAGGTTGTAAACAATAATCACATATCCATTCATCTTCTTCCTTTCCTCCTACTTTTTCCCATTGAGTTTGTAAAACCATTTTCTCATTCCATACTTTGGAATATTCCACTTGATATCGTTGATATCTTAATTCCCATTGTTTCCATCTTAAATAGGCCCCTTTTGTTCCATTTCGATCCCCAGTTGGCTTTCCTAGTGTCCATTCTTCTTCCCATTGTGTACATTGTCGGGACTTTTGTTTCATCTCATATTGACACTCGTCCCATTGCAGTTGTAAACGTTGCAATTGTTCATGGAATTGCTGTTGTGTTGGCTTTTGTTTCAAAATACTTTGTATTTGTTTCTTTCTATCATCTCTTTGTTGCTTCCATCGTTTATATTGTTGTTGCCATTCATCATGTTGTTGTTCTATGCATTCCAAATAATTGTACTGATTTCGATGGTTTGCTATTTGTTGTTGTATTGTGGTTATTCCATGTTGCAAATCATACAACCTTTGTTTGGTGTCATGTATCTCTTCTTGGATATCTTGTAATCGATCATTCAACTGTTGTAAAACGTCATAATGATCACGTTGTGGTACACTTGTCACGGAATGACTCGTATGGTGTTCCATTCTATCTAAATGAGATGAATACAAAACATCATTCTCTCTTAAATGGACACGAGTTAATAAACGTTGATATTCCATTTGTTGCATTTCTATTCTCGATTCCAATTGCTTGCACCAGTTTTCGGTGGTTTCTATTTGCGACCGCAATCGAAGAATACTTTCATCCAACGTCTTGAGCCTGTTTCGAACATAGTGTTTGCAACCTTCCCATATATTCAAAGGAATGAACCGACTCAGTTGTTCCTTCCATTCTCGGTCATTGGAAGCAAATAAATCATATAGAAAAGTATGCTGTCCAAAGAATACACAATGTGATAACAACCGTGTATCGATCCATCGATCGAGTTGTTGTTGAGTGGCACGTATTTCTTGACAAGTCCATTCTTCTCCATCCAACCAAATGCGTAGTCGATGAGAAGCACGTTTTCTTTGTATACAACGAGTTACTTGTAAACTATGTCCATTCCATCGACCATAAACGGTGACTTGAGCTTCTTTGCGGTCATCGTGAATCACATGAGAACAAAAAGTCGTGCAAGTAGTGAGACACCACAACGCTGCCATCCATAAGGTTGTCTTCCCACTGGCATTGCTTGTACTGGTTATATCATCCTCATTTTCACCAGTTAAGATGACCAGTCCTCGATTGGATAATGGATAAGTTACCGAATCACGAAAAGAACCAAAACCATCGATATGTACCCAATCCAAAACTAAATCAATAGAGTTGGATTGTTGACCATCGAAAGATGCATGTTCTTGAGAAGCAAGTACTTGCTAAGTCATGTTGAGTAGTCATCTATCGTGATTATTCGATATACGTACTTGAATGATTTCCTTTCCAACATCCATTACGGATAAAGACAATTTGTAGACATCTCCATATTGTTGTAATATTCTGATAGGATCTCTCAACTCTGCGGGACTATTCTCGGATTCTATAGAAGAAACCGAGTTTTCCTTGTCTGGTTCATCAAGAAATGTGAATACTGATGCCTTTTGTTGCCGCACTTGTTCCAGAATGGGTGCAATCTGAGACTCTGGAATATCGGAGTTGACTTGAAGAAATACTCGGTCTCCAGGTTGTAAGAAATCCAAGGATGAAATGTTCAGAATATCACCGAAATGGTAATAATAATGTTTAGGACCTAATGAAATGGGAATGGTTTCCTGTACAGACCAACGATGACTGCGACTTAGTCGTAACAAATACTTTTGTTGTCCACTTTCCATCGCAGAAACTTGATATGGAGAACCAACGTATCGAATATGTGTATTGGGTATTTGCTGTGGTTTATGAAAATGACCAGAATATACCGCAACATGGGATGGAAAACAATCCGGTAAAACTCCTTTTGTACAATTGAACGAAGAATGGCTTTCATTTCGTATCCATTGAGCACCTTGAATATCGGTATGACAAAAGACTGCGTCTATCTGACTCCACAAGGGAGAGACTGAAGAGATAACTTTGGTAAACAGATCATCTTCGCGAATAAAAGGAATCCATAAAGCATCCAGAAAAATACTTGGTTGGTCAATGACTAAGGCTGCAGGGTGTTTCAAAGACACCATAATGGGCAATAAGGAGTGAACCGTTCCATCATAAGAAACTTGGTCGTGATTACCCGGAATCATGATCAACGGCTGTTGCCATCGTTGTAGTTCTTCAATAGCAGCATTCAAAGGTTCCACTGGTAAAGAACCTCTTCTGTCCCAAAAGTCACCTAAAAATAGAACACCTGCATTCCTTTCATATGCTACTTGGTGTACTTGTTTTAATACTTGTATACAAGTTTCTAGGTTATCTTTTCTCAAGTGCAAATCAGAAAACAACACAAATTGGTCGATATTTTCTATTTCTGGTATTGGAACTAGTTTTTTGACTACAAGGTGTTTGGGTAATTCTGAATTTTCAACACAAGACGATGAGGGAACCTGGTTAGTGGTTGAACGTTGCTGTCGTTTATGTTTCACAGAATAGCAACTTTTGTCCCATCTTGTTGTGTTGCAAAGTTTTCTAGTTGGGCTGCCAAGCGGACGGAAATGAATATTACTAGGAATACAACTCTTTCCTTGAGTAGTCACCAGCAGAGATAGAAGAAAGAGACACTTGGCACTATGAAATGGCATCCAAAAAGACTGCATTCATTGATATGGATCTCTATCATGATATAATCTCATAAGCTATTTCTATATTATACATAAATATCTATATTTGTGTGTATGTGTATATATATATATATATATATATAATGAATGTATGTATATATTCATAAGAGATAATTCACAACCACATTCTACTATTCCTCATCATAGTTTCCAATAGAAGATCCCCAAAAGTAGTTTCAAAAATGAAATAAAAGCAACAATACGGAAATAATTCCCACTAGCAATAACAACCAGTGGAAACTATCCAAAGTAGAAGCAGCCAACGTTCGCAAATACTTTCTCCAAATACTTGTCTCTGCAGTCTGTTTTAATAAACCGTCACATTCTAAAACACAGTCTCTGGTCACATAACCAATACAATAGTTTTGCAATAATTGTTGAGCTTCTTCAGGATGTCCTGCCTTTTCAAATTCCAATGTACCATCATCACCTATATTGGATACTATCAGATTATGTTGTTGTTAGGATGTACATTATGTAAGCTACTACCTGCATATTGTAACAGTATTTCGTCACCACCAGGATGCGTATCCAAAAATGAAGAGAGGTTGTATACTTTGCCGTGTACAATCACCCACAAGTCTTTACGAGTATGGTGCCTTGCAATCTGAGAAATATAGAGTCAAGTAGATAGTTTCTTATGATGATACATACCTGCTCTATGGTATAAATGTGTGTGTTGTCCTTCATGTACGACTCTTGCAATCAACAAAACTTTGTATAGTCTCCTCACCCTTCAATCATTCCCACCATGAAGAGGAATACACTCGTCATCCACGTGTGCCGTGCATGTCCTTGAAATGATCTGTTGTGTCGATGTTTGACTGTTGTCATCTTCTTCTTATTAAAGATATCATGAATTCATCTGTGATACTCAAAGTAATGGATATTATATTCAAAAAAAGATAGAGCCATAGATGACTGGGATATTCCTATTCCAACAATGAGATGTAATGAATATTCTTCATATATGTAATAAAGATAGAGGAGTGAAGGATGACTCAAAAGCAATTCTTTCTCTCTCCCCTCTTATTTTGGAATCATCAGACATTCCAGAAAATAATGCCTCTCCATCCAGTACACTCGAAGCCTTCTCAACAAAAGGATAATGAAGACTCACTATGTGGATCAGTATTTGCTTCAAGATACATGTCAAAGCCTATACCTACATATCGCATGCCTGAGGAAGCCATGCCACCAGAAGTGGCTTACCAGGTTGGTATCAACACTCGTATGCAGTTACTGAAATAAGACAAAAAACTAGTTGATTCACGAAGAATTGGCACTCGACGGGTATTGAAAGTTGATACTATAATCCTTTGTTGTTCAACGATGATAAATTAGGAATCCACAGTTGAACTTGGCGTCTTTTGTGACCGTATGGATGGAGCCCCAAGCAGACCGTCTTATGACTGAAAATATTGTATGCTATCTTTGCACTCAATGCTATTGAATATAGAGTTGTCGTTTCATGGTTAGGGTAAAAATTTTATTGACTTGGAAGAATACCCTTGTACTGCAGAGTTACAAAAGCGTTGTGTCAATATGATTGCACACCTCTTTCACGTACCTACAGAACAAGGTCAATCGGACTCTGTAGGCACAGCTACAGTAGGGAGTTCAGAAGCAATCATGTTGGCTGGTTTGGCTTTCAAGTGGCGATGGAAACAAGCAAGAAAACAAGCGGGATTGTCAACAGAAAAAGTATTTTGTGTAAAATGGTTCTCTGAATGAATCCTACTAACTCAAATATGTTGACAATCTTAGCCCAATCTTGTGATGGGATCCAATGTGCAAGTATGTTGGGAGAAGTTTTGTCGCTATTTTGAAGTAGAAGCACGTTATGTACCGGTATCGGAGAATCTTTTGATTATGGAACCAGAAAAAGCCATGTCCTATGTGGATGAGGTTTGTTTTGTTTTGTAGTCAACTAGTTGTAATGTTAGGGTTGTAGAATACCATCGGTGTTTGCAGCATTCTTGGAAGCACATATAATGGTGCATTTGAAGATGTGAAAAAACTAAATGACTGCCTTTGCAAGTTGAATGAAGAAAAAGGTTGGAACGTTCCTATTCATGTGGATGCAGCTTCTGGTGGTTTTATTGCACCTTTTCTTTATCCTGATTTGGTTTGGGACTTTCGTCTTCCTCTCGTACGTTCCATCAATGTTTCTGGACATAAATATGGCCTTGTGGTAAGTTGGTTTTGGAAACAAAAATGGGGACTAGAATGGATAATATTGACAAGTATCCTGGTGTGGGATGGGTTGTATGGAAGAGTCAAGAGGATTTACCACAAGGCAAGTGTATTGAAGGGAAGCGGTGATTGAATGCTCTCAATGTATGTTGTTATAGATTTGATATTTCATGTAAACTATTTGGGAGCAGATCAAGCTACATTTACTCTCAACTTTTCAAAAGGAGCGGGTCAGATAGTAGCACAGTATTATCAATTCATTCCCATGGGACAAAATGGATATAGAGCTGTGTTAAGTAACCTTCAAAAGATATGTCAGTATTTGAGAAAGAAAGTTGAAGAGAGTGGACGCTTTAGAGTTTATAGTGATGAAGTGAGCGTACCTTTGGTTGCCTTTGGTTTAAAAGAACCTCAAGCATATGATGAATTTGATATCTCACATCGTCTAAAGGAATATGGCTGGATCGTTCCAGGTATACGAAAATGTTGACTGATTTCCCAATGGTTTTTGACTCTTGTATAGCATATAATTTTCCTCCCAAGGCTGAACATATCAAAGTTCTTCGAGTAGTGATTCGTGAAACTTTTTCTAGAGATTTATGTGATATGTTATGGAGAGACTTGATGTGGACGTTGGAGGAATTGGACAGAAAAACTCCCGACTCTATACGTCACGGCAGAGAATTGCTGATGGAAAAGAATCGACAAAAGCACAAAGCATTTGCTCACGTGAAAGTAAGAGAGACAAAACTCGTGAAGACGTTCTTTTCTGAGTCTTGTTTAGAGTCAAAAACAAAAAACCAATGGAGTCTGTTAGTTTTGGGTTTATATTCGTTTAAAGTTTGTGTTGGTATTCCCATTTCTTAATACTTTACAATTGCAAAGCTTCTTCGTCTCGCTCCTCTGCCTTGTTTACTTGGTCTCGGTTCCTTTCGTCTTCCTTTTGACTTGCTAGATTTTGCAATTCTCTTTCTTTGCAACAATTCCTTCTTTTTCCGTTCCTTACGTATTTGCTCGGGTCTCTTCAACTCTTGTTTCGCTTTGCTCTCACCATTCTTTTTACGAATTATCCTGTTCACTTGTGCCAAACGAGTATTTTCAGGATCAGCTTCTTCTCCTATTGCCTGGATTCGAACTCTTGATTTGGACAACCATTTCATAAAGCGGGACTTGATAGAATCCGTCTCATTCTTCTTCTTGTTGTTGTCGTTATGGTCGAGCTTTGAAGATGCGTTGGAAGGATGAACGAACCTCTTTCTCTTTCTATCCCATAAAAGTCGTCTTCTTTGAGACTCTTCAGCGTCCGGATCATCTTGTACAACACTCAAAATTGAGTCCTTTAATGAATCCTTCATTCTTCCTTCTTGAACGACAGAAAGACCTTTTTCTCGAAAGTAGTTGACATTCCTCGATGAGGACTTTGAATATTGCATTCTTTCCTTGGCTAGTAGCATTTGTCGATGACTCATTTTCTTGCAACCAACCTCATTCTCTCCCATCTTGTTCCATTTTCTTATCGATGGGGATGATAATAACGACAAAGCTTCATCCTTGGATTGAAGATTCTCATGTTCATGATTATGGTTACGAAGGCTACCTTTGCAATTGTTAAAAGTGGGATCAACTACTGCCGTATGAGGACGCCATGATTTTAACTGTTGTACTACATTTTCCACTGTTTTACATTGGTTGTATTGCAAAGAGTTCATCAACCAAGGGTGTATCCATGGCTTACTATACATAGCAAGCATTTCTTTAGCTCTTTGAATGGATGCTGAACTTGCACAAGGCCGAATACGTTTATACTTTTCTGATCCATTCTTAGCTGCTTGGATTGCATACTGTAAGTCTGTTGAGGTTTCTATATCATTTCGAATGGTATCGACAAGAGGCGAAACTGATGCAGATGGAAGCAGACCATAAACATAGGAAGTATCTAGTAACGATTGTTCATCTCCAATATTCTCTATACCCTGGTTCTCTTCTGAAGCTACATGAAACTCTCTACTTAGGAACAAAAACAAGTCGAGTGAATAAGGAAGATCATCTGGAGTCACCAATGCCAAAATGACTCCAAAATGTCCAGCTCTCCCTGTTCGACCTGCACGATGCACAAACAGCTTTGGAGTCGGTGGCATATCAAAATGTACAACTACATCTAAAAAGGGAATATCTAATCCTCGCGCAGCTAAATCAGTTACCAAAAGGATAGGCACATGTCCATTTCGTAGATTTTCTACAGCCCGTTTTCTAGCAGTCGAATCCTTGTTGCCATGAATACCAGCTACAGGAATATTTTGTGATGATAACAACTGTTCCAAAAAATCTACTTGATGACGTGATGCTAGAAAAATAATGGTTTTCGGATATCCATTGGCACTGGATTGATTGCTAGAAACACTTGTAGGAAGTTTAGGAAGAACGTCCATAATCAAGTACAGTAAACTTGCCAATTTTTCCTCCTCTTGTACTCCAAAAAATGCAAGTGCTACATTTTGTGATATGATTTGTTCCAAATCCAAGCGTATCAAAACGGGGTCGAGCATGTTCAACTGCACAAAGTCAGCAAGCGCCTGTGGCAATGTTGCAGAAACCAACATCTTTTGACAAGTGTGAGAAACCCCAGATGAAGGGGAATCAAAAAATAAATCAACTAGTTGCCGAGTATTCTTTCCAAGATTACCTTCGAATAATCGGTCTGCTTCGTCAAAAACAATGGTCTCCACAGAGTGTAGACGAAGGTAGCTTACTTGATCCAGTATCTGTAACAGTCTTCCCGGAGTAGCAATAAGAGCGTCAGGATTGGTCGCAAGAGCGGCGAACTGACTTTCAAAAGGTTCCCCACCAACCAACAAACAAGCTTTCAGATTTGTTCCTTTTGCATATTTCTTAAAGAAACCAAAAGTCTGCATAGCCAACTCTCTGGTTGGAGAAATGACGACGCATCTTATTCCACTTACGAGCTTCGTACTAGTTCCAATACCTTCCTGATAAAGCTTGTTCAACGTTGGAAGAAGAAAAGCAGCAGTTTTTCCTGAACCAGTTCTAGCCATTATGATGGCATCTTTTCCTCGCAGCAAAGGAGGTATCGCCTTTCTTTGTACGGGGGTAGGAAAACTGTATCCCAAATGTCTCAGATTAGAAACCAAAGCATTGTTCAAACCAAGAGATTCAAAGCTTCCAGGACGTACAGTATGTTTCTTCTCCGCTTTCTTCTTTGAAAAGTCACGCGAACTTTGTTTTCGGTGTTGTCCACGTGAAGGAGTAGGCAGGTCGAAACCCACCAATTGCATTTTTCAATTGATTTTCACACCTTTCAGAATAGTTTAACTTTTCATGCAATTATGGTATACAGAGTGATACTGGAATAATAACGGTTCTTCAAGTAAGCGGATGTTGAATGAGCAGTATACGTTTGTGACTATTATGCAAGAAACAATGAAGAGCTTCTTCTAGCCAAAATCCTTTACAAGACAATATGCATTCTTTGAAGTGTATCCAGAGTTGAAACTTTTCAAGCTTTAGTTAACAAAAGGGAGGTTGTCACTGACAAGACAATGGTAACACTTTAAACAATAGAGCAGTCACCCAGTTCAATTTTTATGGAGGAGCGAATCTTATACGCTCTTAAAAAGTCGCAACGAGCGTTTGTTGGACCGTATACGACAAGAAGCGATCATATAATTCGTAAACCATGTTGTGGTCTCTAAAACACTGTTCTCTAACTCGAGTAACTTGCCCCGATAGTTTAACCCACCCGACGTGTAAAGCTTTCTATGCCAACGAGAATAAACAAGTGATACCGAGAGTGAAAGAAAAATTATTCTAGACGCAAGTCCCTAACATATCAACGGAACTTTGGAACATCACTTTCTATGAACATCATTCAACAATAGCTCCATGTTAAAGAATAATTGTGTACATAGAAGCTTCGAATGGATTGTGGCGCCATTCCACCGCATTTTTCCCCTCCTGTGGGCCGACCAGGACGGTCGATGGATCTAGAAGGTACGATTGGTATTTTAAATGAGCACCCATTCCCAAAGTTTCTCTTTAGATTAGAATTGTTGTTTCTGTTGTTTTTTTTGGTGTTGACAGACTATGACAAAGAAAGCTGTAGGTATCGACTTGGGAACGACTTATTCTTGTGTGGGAGTATGGATGAATGAGCGAGTGGAAATCATTCCTAACGACCAGGGAAACAGAACCACTCCTTCTTATGTCGCTTTCACGGACGAGGAGCGACTGATTGGAGACGCTGCAAAGAATCAAGTCGCTCTTAACCCACAGAACACTGTCTTTGACGCGAAACGCCTTATTGGTCGCAAGTTTTCTGATTCCTCAGTGCAAGCAGATATGAAACACTGGCCTTTCAAAGTGATCGCGAAGGACGGAGATAAGCCCTTCATTCAAGTAAATTACAAAGGGGAGACGAAGACCTTTGCTCCAGAGGAGATTTCTGCAATGGTTCTTCAAAAGATGAAGGAAACCGCCGAGGCATATCTGGGGGCAACAGTAACCGAAGCAGTTGTCACAGTACCTGCATACTTTAATGACTCCCAGAGACAGGCAACCAAGGATGCGGGTGCGATTGCAGGCTTGAACGTACTTCGAATCATCAATGAACCCACTGCAGCAGCTATTGCATATGGATTGGACAAGGAGGCCAAAGGTGAACGTCATGTGCTCATTTTTGACTTGGGTGGTGGCACATTTGACGTTTCTCTTTTATCTATTGATGAAGGTGTCTTTGAAGTAAAGGCAACTGCTGGAGATACTCACTTGGGAGGAGAAGATTTTGATAACAGGCTGGTTGACTATCTGGCAAAAGAGTTCAAACGAAAATATAACAAGGATATCACATCCAATCACCGCGCTATGAGAAGGCTTCGTACAGCTTGTGAGAGAGCTAAAAGAACCCTCTCAAGTGCAACCCAAACAACTATTGAAGTGGATTCTCTCTACGAAGGCATTGACTTTTACACCAGTATTACGAGAGCCAAGTTTGAAGACTTGTGTATGGATTTGTTCCGCAAGTGCATAGATCCCGTCGAGAGAGTTATTAAGGACTCTGGATTATCCAAGAGTCAAATTCATGATGTTGTTTTGGTAGGAGGTTCGACTCGAATTCCAAAAGTTCAACAACTTTTGCAAGACTTTTTCAATGGCAAGGAGCTTTGCAAGAGTATTAATCCAGATGAAGCAGTTGCGTATGGTGCAGCAGTACAGGCAGCAATCTTGACAGGAGATGCAAGTGAGAAGACAAAGGATCTCTTGCTACTTGATGTCACACCTTTGAGTCTTGGTATTGAGACTGCAGGCGGTGTAATGACCAAGTTAATCGAAAGAAATACTACTATTCCCACGAGAAAATCGCAAATATTTACTACCTATGCAGACAATCAACCTGCAGTTACTATTCAAGTGTATGAAGGAGAACGTGCTATGACAAAGGACAATAACTTGTTGGGACGATTTGACTTGACAGGAATACCGCCAATGCCACGGGGAGTACCTCAAATTGAGGTTACGTTTGATATTGATGCCAATGGTATCTTGAATGTCAGTGCAGTAGAGAAGAGTACCAATAAGAGCAATAAGATTACTATTACAAATGAAAAAGGACGTTTATCGCAAGAGGAAATTGAACGTATGGTTAAGGAAGCGGAACAGTACAAGGCGGAAGATGAGAAGCAGAAAGTTCGCATCGAAGCGAAGAATAGTCTTGAACAATATGCGTATAATCTGAGAAATACTATGCAAGAAGATAATGTAAAGAAGACGTTATCTGAGAGTGACCGTGAGACTTTGGAATCCAAAGTGAAGGAAACTTTAGAATGGATTGATACGCACATGGATTCATCAAAAGAAGAGTTTGAAGCAAAGCAGAAAGAATTGGAGCAAGTTGCTATGCCTATTATGTCTAAGCTATATCAGGGTGCAGAGGGAGCTGCCGGTGCTGCTGGAGCTGCAGCAGGGGGATTTGGTGGTGCTGCAGGTGGTGGAGCAAGCGGAGGAGATGGTTCCTCATCTGGTCCCAAAGTTGAAGAAGTTGACTAAGATTGATAATGGTTCTCTCGTATTTTCACAAAAGTAACGATATGAAATTTTTCTCTCTCCCCTATTGCCTAATGTAACAAATATTTGCTTTTGCTTGCAATAAAAGTTTTCTTATATTAGCTATTTGTGTTTATAATTGAAGAACATGTTTGACAACATTTAACACTGCATTATGTAATCTACCATTGGTTGCAATAATGCCACCTCTATTCAACAACTTACGTCCTTTGGAGAAATCCAAGACTTGTCCAAAGCCATCTGTCACCATTCCACCAGCTTCGCGAATAATGATCGAACCAGCTGCATGATCCCACACATTTTCTTGATAGCCTTCCTTTGGAAACCGAAAGTAAATCGAAGCTTCCCCTCTTGCCACAACACCATACTTGCATTGACTATCCATACGAACAGAAGGGTTATTTACACCGAGTATCTTGGCAATTTCTAATGACAACTCATGAGAAGAATGCCCAGGTTCCCATGACTCACAAAAAGTTGCCCAAGCAGGGTCACTCACATCAGACACTCGAATGGGATAACTTTCAGCTCCACGTTCTATTTCTTGGACAAAAGCTCCAACACCTTGTGCAGCATGAAAAATACATCCAACTTTATGGCTATTAGGTGGTACTGAAGCCAACGGCAAATTGGGACAACCAAGAATACCTACTCGAATAGCACCATCCTTCAAAAGCGCAAGCGCTATACAATATTGGTCACCTCTAAGAAAGCCTTTGGTGCCGTCGATAGGGTCCAACAACCAGGTACGTTCGTTTGTACCCATATGACGGTTACCCAAGTCCAACAAGTCACAAACCTCTGAATCCGTTAGTTGCTCGTCGATGGAAAGAACGGAGTTAACAGCGTCTGTAACATCTTTTAAGAGCTTTTCATCTTTTCTCAAAGCAGTGGAGTCTTCTTCTGCAATAAAATGGTCGTTGGGAAAAGCACGGGTGATCCAGTGAATCACGAGTGCCTGAACTGCAAAATCTGCAATACTGACAGGACTATTGTCTGACTTGGTGATGACCGATTCTTGTACTAATCGTTTTTGTAACTTGGAACTGAGCTTACAAGCCAAACATAACGCTTGTGGACGAGGTCAACTAGATAATAACAACCAATATGAATATAAAAACTCACCACATATAGCTACTTGTCTTTCTGCTAACCAACTGGGGGCGTATAAGCTTTTATCCAACTTGTTAAAAGCCATAGAGGAAGAAGCCTCCTCCTCATCATTTTGTAGAGAATCTTTACCTTTCATTGCTCTCCTTTTTATTGGATTGGAGGAGATGGCAAGAATTGTTGACAATCTTCTTCTTCTTCTTTTTTGTCTCTCTTTTTCTCACAACATTTTTTCTATACACACACAAACACAGAAGACACCCTATATCGTAGTCCAAATAATCAATTCTCTATCAACTCCAAGTCTCTTGCAATCAACTTTACTGCAATACTATGATAACGATGACGATTCTCTTCAAATGTCTTTAAAGCCAAGTCGCCTCGGGGATAAATATAATAAAGGTCCTTGTAAATAGGACGAATATATTTCATTCTTCCTTGTGAAGTGATGAAATCGATGGCATTCTCTACAGAAGGTTCATAATGGTTTCGCAACGACACTCTCAACCAAATAAAACGAACTTCCGCATTTCGACTCCATCGACCTTGCGAAAACCGAATTTGGAAATCCAGTTTCTTTACAGCTTCGTAAGTAAGCTTATCACTCGCAAGTAGATGATTTAAAAATACAACCATCTTTCAAAACAATGTGCTTCAGTTTATAAAAAAAGTCATTCATCTTTCCTTACCTGGGTTGTTTCCCATTCCTCAACATCGTGCCAAGTGAGCATCTCACATTGGGTATCTAAACACTGTTGTGCCAATTGACGTGCATGATTCACTAAGCTCAAATCGAAACTTGCATACTCCGGTGGTTCACCAGTACCATATAACCACGTATTCCAATCAAAGTTACTGAGCTCAATGCGATTTTGGGAGTCAAAGTTGGCATCAGGAAATAGAGCATCGAAATATTCAGAAAAATAGGAAACAAATTCATCCGTCGTGATGCTCTGAAACTTGAAATGCTCAAAATAAGAACGAAGAAAACGAAGCAAACGTTCTTCTCCACCAATTTCACGTTCCAACTTTAACAACATATTGAAACCTTTCTCGGCAGGAATAACACTAAAAGAGTCATCTGGATCAAATTGTGAATGGACAATAGGAACAAGACGAGTATAATTGTGCTCTTCGCCATAAAAATGAATAGCTTCTTGTAAAGCATCTCGACCTATACTCGCTTCTAAACCAAAAAAGGCATCCACTTTCGCACGACTGGGATTCTGACTATGCAAAACACGGGCAATAATTTTCCTGGCAAGGTAAGTTGCAATACCATCATTCAACCAAAGATGTTCCCAACTTGCACAAGTTACTAAATTTCCACTCCAAGAGTGAGCAATTTCATTGATAATAACATATACAAGAGAACGATCCCCAACAAGGAGAGTGGAAGTAACAAAAGCTAAACATGGATTTTCCATGCCCCTTTTGAATAAAATAAAAAACAGAGAAAGGAATTCACAAAGCTTTACTTACCCGTATGGAAAAAAAGGAGGAAGACATAATAAATCATATCTCGACCACAAATAAAAGCCTGCAATCGACTCTGCAGTTTTAAGAAATTGTTCTGTCGATCCAAACTCAAAACAAGCACTTTCAATTATTTCCGGTTCCGACCAAATACGACAGCGTTCCGATAGTTCTTGAGATTCGAAATCACCAACGGCTAATGAGACCAAATAGGAAGGTACTGGAATAGATTGTTCAAAGCTAATAAGAAGAATGAATCCATTCAACACTTGTATATAACCATACATACCGATAAATATTTTGAAGTTTTCCCTTTGCCGTCTCAAAATGTTCCTTTTCATTGACAAGTATGCCACTCATGATAGCTTTAAAACCTGCAGGCACAGATACCGTAGCAAGATAGGGTGCCTTTACACTTGGCGAATCCTAAGAACATTTTTCAACCGCAAACTATAGTGTCCTCAAAAGTCTAACCTGGCAAGGAAATAAAGATCTTGCGTGAATGGGTTGCGACTGAGTGAACAAATACGGCGATTTGCCACTGACAGTTTGTTCAGGGCTCAACCAGCCACAACAGGAACCAGCTGGATGCTTTTCCACCTCCGAACTAGTTTCATAAGTAACAGCAATTTCAATCAAATGTTCTTGCGCCACTGGCATATCCAAGAAAATCTTCAAAATGTCTCCAAATTTGCCTCCTTTCACTTCTATAAAATCTAACTGCTTTCTGGTGGTAGTGTTTTCTACGTTTCCTATCTTCAAACCACGAATGTCCAAAGTTATAGGTGCATCTGCATCCATCCTTAGACACTCCAAAACGATGCGAGCGACACCGCGAATATGGCGCTGAAATGGGTCGACATCGAGTTCCAACGTAAGTTTGCGAGTAAAATATCGGGTTATATCTGAATAGGTACAAGCGTCACAAACTTGAAGAGGTGGATGAACAACAATATTTTGTGTCATAACTCTTCAAGTCTTTTTCGGACTAGCGTGGTTAACGAACGGGTCGGCACCCCTTCTTCAGTCACCACCGATGTGAGAATATGGACAACGACGAAAAGGAATTTTATCTCCCCCTGTTGGAGATCCTTCTCGTCTCAAGTGGAATCCACAGTAACATGATTGGACGGTTTCCAGTTGTAGAAAATCCACTAAGATGGCATAAAAATGTTTTCTTGGCATATAGAATCAACCTAAGCAGTTGAGGGGGAGAGAAAAAATATATGTTGAGCATGACGAGTTGTTAAAAGTAAGATTGTGTTGGTTGCCTTTCTTCTCACTGACTCCAGCAGGTTTGAAATATCTTTTTTTCTATAAAAGAGATAGTCGAAGAGAAACTATTCAGCACCTCTGACAATGATTTTTTAGAAGAGAATTCTCAAATGTAGTTGAAAAGTGTTCATATGCTATTCCCAAAAAAGATATATTTGTTAGCGTTGTCATCAAAGGTGAACACTCAGGATTCGCTGAACAAACGGTCTCCATGAATAAAACAGTGAAGTTTGATGGTTGACCTAATATCTTCTTCTTATCTATACAGTATTATGATATAACTCAAAACTCTTTTGGGAAGGTTCTCGATATTCACAAGTAACGTTCACGCAATAAAACCCAATCATTCTTTCACGAAAAGTTTCTTAGAAACCTTATGAAGAAAAAGTAGACAAATCCACGGTAACATGACCTATTTATGCATGACAACATGTTTTAAAAGTTTCCACAGGCCAACAGAAAATAGAAACAACTCAAGTTCTTGATATAGCAACTACACCAAATGTTGTGCTTGCAACCCAAAAATATATCAACTTGCGACACATTCAAGTCCTTATTTTGGACAGTTGTCCAAACATTTGAGACAGTGAAGAAACCCACTCCCGTATATTATTATTTAAGAGTGCTTTCCAATAAAAGAAAGTGAGCTCCTAAGAAATGGTCCATCACTCAAAAAATGAGCTTTTTCTTACTGAAAAAAAATTCCCGTTTCCTGACGGCCGGAATCGAACCAGCGACCACTCGATAACTATGTCATTCTCGACTTCCAATTAGTTGGGTTTTCCCACTACAGTCGAATGCTCTACCAAGGGCTCAGGATGATTCGATGTTCGTGCCTACTGAGCTACGTCAGGAAATCTATCAGTAAGGGTCCTTTCAGAACTATAAAGTGAGGTTCTATGAACAATTCATTCTTCCTATAGGTTCTCTTTCTCCCTCCGCTCTCTCTCGTTTTGAAGAAAGAAAATAGCTTACGTGCTGCAACAAATACAACTTTGATCATACAAATTTTGAAACCTCTCCAGAAAAACTTTCCACTGTATGAATAAATGGAAGATTGATAGCTCTAGTTCGCCCAAGATAGTCTTTATCTATGCTGACCCTCATTTTCGGGGAAATTTCCAAAAATTCAATCTACACGAGGATCATCATCTTCTTGTGAAAGACAGTCCGGAAGTATTGAACGTGAAATACTTATCGAAACTCAAAGTAGGAAGTTTAGAAAGGATAGGCGATAAAGTCCATTTTTGACTTTCAACTTGTGTGTCCATCCAACACAGATTCAACAAAATACTTGAGATCATTTGTAGAAAACAAAAATTCCACAAAAGGCGATCATGCATCGTCGTCACAAGATACAAAATAAACATCTACAACAAAGTGATGAAGGATCTGTAAAATAAGAGTGAAGGTGGCGTAGCTCAATCATGTGACCAGAACAACGACAAGTCTCCATCATGTCAAACAAACTGATACAACGCACCAATAGTATTTTATTGTCCAACAAAATCACATTCAAAGAATATCGTCATCTTCCTCATCTTCCTCTGCCAGAGTATGGGCTAATTCCTGTTCTTCCTTTAATCTCTCTCGACGTTCTTCTAAGGTTTCGATGTCTTTTTTATCATTTTCCGGAAATCTCATTGCTCGAACAGTTTCATTGTGAATATCCAAACAGAATCGAATACGTTCATGGAAAGAATGCTGTGGTTCCATAGTCGCATAAAGGTACGTAGACTCTCGAGACTCAATATAACCTTCCTTGTGATAGATAACAGCATCAATAACACCATCTCGAATCGCTTTTGCAACAATAAACTCAGCATCTCGCGCAGTGTCCAAATTCAACGACTTGCGTATATCTTCAATAGAAATTCGAGAATATGCGACTGTAAGCCGCTTCAAACCTGCTTTTATCACATTTTGACGCAATCGAGTTACCAGAGACGCTGTTCCATCTCGTTCAAAAAATGGGTAAAAGTTATCGACGACTTGTTGGAAATAATGAAGGTCTCCATTTTTCACTCCACGAGCCAACTGCAAATAGGGTCCAAGTTCTTTTTGCATTCCTTCTTGTAGGAAAATCCTTCTTTCCGGTACTTCTCCCGTAAGCAACTGTACAAGGACTGCAAACTTTTGAGCTTGTGTGCGAAAACCAAGTGCAATATTTTGTGGTGCCTTTCGAAGTGCCTGAAGTAAACACCGCATGGCGTCACTATAGTCAAGTTGTATACAACGAATGCGACCCAAATAATAAAAGTACCGCGCCAGTTGATTATTACTTCTAGTTGCTGGGAACTTGGTCCGACTTACGAGTTTATCAGCTTGGTCATAGAGACGATAGTTGATATAGTTTCTCAACAATAAGTTTAGAAGCATTGCCTGACCTGCATAGTCGTGTCGCAGTACCGCTGTAGCGTGTGCTGCCAAAAGTGCTTCTCGAATATCTCTCAACTTGCCTGTACGTTCGTGCGCAAGGGACCAAAAATAATAACCTCTAGCCGAGATTTCGTCCAAAGTTCTACGATTAAAACCCTTCAAATATGTAACTAGCTTTGTGGTGCAATCGAGTGCCTCTTGCTTTTTCCCTAGGTCCACTAGATGGGCACTTGCAAGTAAATAAAGAAAAGCAATTATTTCAGGAAGCAGCGTCTCAGTACTCTCTCCAGTACCTTTTCTATGCTGCTTTTCCTCGCGTCGAACGTCGACTTCCATGGCACGACCGTTTTCGTCCATATGGGAACCACTTTCTGGAAGAAACCTCAAAAGTGATTGGAGCAGCGCCGATGAAGAGGAAGATCTGTTCTGTATTTGTTCTTGGATCACTTGATAGAGAATTTGTTCATTCAACTGTTTACGAATCCTTGTAAAATGACGCAAAACACGTGAAATAAGTCTAAGTTCTTTGGTTAACACTGCAACTTCTAACAGGGCCAAATTCTTCCTCAGTCCTTGAACAAGGTTATCCTAAAAGTGTGTAAAAAATAAATATAGCTACTTACCGGTGAGGACACTGTCAAGGTCATTGGGCTCTTTCGTGGAGTCTACCATACCATTCAAGTTGCCTTGGTCCATAGGCACTGCAGTTGCCATGACGTTGTGTCAACAATTCTCCCGTTATTCTCCTAATTCTATAAGGAAAATGTCAAACACAATGGAAATAAAAAACTTGGATATTGATCAATAATCACTCTCTACAAATAGCTAAATACCAAATACTCTAAAGTTCTGTTGTAGCCCTTCTGTTGACAAATAGAGCTTTTCCACTTGGAAGCATGAGAGAAAGATATTCCATGAACAAAATAACTTCTTATTTGATTGATTGATTGATCGATTTGCGTTCCATGACCAACCGAAAGTTACAAGCAGAAATAGACAAGGTGTTGAGAAAAGTTGAAGAAGGTGCTACTCAGTTTGAAGAAATATGGTTAAAGGTTTACGATTCTTCTTCCTTTGCACAAAAGGAGAAACATGAAAACGACTTGAAAAGGGAGATTAAAAAGCTTCAGAGATTGCGCGACCAGTTGAAAGTGTGGCAGAATGACTCTTCGATAAAAGACAAAAGCAAGATTGACGCGTCAAGAAAACTTATTGAAGAGAAAATGGAAAAGTTCAAGGTTTGTGAGAGGGAAACTAAGACCAAAGCTTTTTCCAAAGAGGGGCTTTCCTTAGACAGGACGGATCCGAAGAACAGAGAAAAGCAAAGGATACGTGAATGGGTAACGGAATGTATCAATTCCCTTCGTGTACAGTGCGATACGATGGAAGCTGAAGTAGAGTCGTTGTCCAAGTCGAAGAAGAAGAAGGGAGACAACGAGAAACTCGCTTCATTGACTCACCGACTTACTCGTCACCGTTATCATATTGATATGTTGGAACGGCTACTAAGAGCTGTGGATAACGAGAACGTTTCTTTTGAGGATGCAGCAGAATTGAAGGAAAGTGTGGAATATTATGTATATAATAATGACGACCCAGACTTTGTAGAGGACACCAGCGTTTACGAATCTTTGAACTTGGAAAAAGCTATCAACGTTATGCCTGCTTCAACTATTTCGTTAGAAAGTGGAATTATTTGCAAACCTGAAGATTCGAGCTCTTCAAGAACTTCAGAAGAGCTTACAGGGAAGACGAAAGCTACTGTGACGGACACAAGTGCTTCTCATTCGTCGAATCAAAAGATTTCAAGCACACAGCAGCCAACCGGAAATAAGGAAGTTTCTCCGAAAACAATTCTTTCCACAAAGGATAGCAACAATAATAACAAAGGAGTTGGAAGTTCACCTCGTCCAAGTCAACCTTTTACAGCAAAGAACTATGCGGCGACCAAGAACAGCGGAACAAGTAATCCAGCAGCTACTAGTTCTCGTTCAGAAGGGAACGTATCTGTATCCAGCGCTTGGGGAAATGTTATCAATGCTGCAGGCAAATCACTAAACTCCGTAAACCAGTCGTTGAAGACTAGTCCTCCCAGAAGACCTTTTGCAGCTGCAGTGCTTGAAGGATTGCAGTCTTCTAAGAAGGACGAACGTTCTTCCTCTTCCGAAACTCCTGAAGAAGAGAATTTTTCTGTACAGAAACAGAATTCATTTGGGTATTCTACAGCAAACAAGTCTTCCTTTGCAGAATCAGAGAAGAAGGATGAAACAGGAAAGTTTTCCTCTCAGGTGAAGTTGGATCGATCCGCGAATTCCTCAAAATGGGTTCCACGCTCACAGGCATTGTCCTCCAGTGAAGAGTCGATAAAACTGGCAAACAGAAAGACGAAACAAAGGATGGACGAGAATGTATCAAGCACATTAGGTCAAGAAGGTAGTGCTGAAGTTTCTGCTGAAGTATCGGAAGGAACACCGACACTTTCAGGATCGAATGATAGTGATCGCTCGGATGGAGGAAAGGAAGTGGCAAGTAGTAGACTGTCTATGAGTTCTTCTCCAAGTAGTCCCAGTATTCAAGGTTCTTATCCTCCGAGCAAGCACTCGACTCCGTTTATCCAAAATGACACTAGTTTGACGGAAGGAGTTTTAGGTGGTGCATTTCGTCAAGAAGAAAGAGCTGCTACTCAAACTCTGTTAGATGCATCTTTGCGTTGTATGCCGGAACCTTTAGATGTTGATTTGCCAAAGAATTACATTCCTAGAAATCCCAGCAAATATGTTCCAACCTGTTTTCCCACTGCTCCTCCTCCTATGTTATTGAGTCCTTCATTATTTCAACATTTTGACACAGATACGCTATTTTTTATCTTTTATTTTCAGCCTGGAACCTATCAACAATATTTAGCGGCGAAAGAGTTGAAGAGACAGTCTTGGAGGTTTCATCGTAAATATATGACTTGGTTCCAACGACATGAGGAGCCTCAAGTGGTTGAAAGTGATTATGAACAAGGCACTTATGTATATTTTGACTATGCTTTGAATGATGACGCTGGATGGTGTCAAAGGATTAAATCAGAGTTTACTTTTGAATATGCTTACTTAGAAGACGAGTTACCCATAGATTCCTGATAACTGTGATTGGGATACTTCATATATCAACTTTTGAGTATCTACGAAGCATTCAATAAATAGATAGTCACTGACAAGTTTCCAAGTTGCTTGGAAAAAAAGCTTGTTTCCCCTATTTCTCACACGACCGAAACCAGTGGAGTAGTAGAATATAAGTTGTCGTTTTCCTACTTGACACTTAAAACTGTATACGAGTGTTCAACACATGGCAACTACACGAGTATCACCTGTCTATCATGGACACTAGAACAAGACTCCGAGAACCGATGATAAAACAAAACAGATCATAACCTTGACTTTCACAATGAATTTTGATCCAAAGCTGACATGTCATTCAGTAGAAGCAAATGATTATTGTACCACTTGGCATTTCACACATCAAAGGAGTGGTCGGGAATTTCATATCTCAACCGATAAAAAATCTTTCCGTTGGGCAAAAGGTGTTGCGTCTTTTTTCTCTCATTCCACTCAATTGCATTTGGTTTTATACTGTTCTGGGCAATCGTGTATTGAAATGATCGTCTTCAACGCGATGACTTCTGAAGGGACAGCAGCTCGAGTAACATTAATGAAAAGAAGAAATAGTGACTCGTTATTACCATCACAAGCAGAAAGGTTGGTTATTGAAATATAGGGAAAGTCTATGTGTTGACTTTTGATGTCCAGCTTAAAGGAAGGCTTCAAAGAAGTAGAAGAAGAGCACAAAGAAGCCTTGAAAAGATTAGAGAAACGATATAAAAATGCTTTTAGACAATTACACTTGAAACATAGAGTTTGCAAAGTATTGAAAACAAAGAGTTGTGAAGGGGCAAGTAAGGAAGGATAGTAACGCTACTAGAGTCTGAGGAAGAGGTGGTTGGGTGAATAATGTGTCTTCAACCTTGTTTTTCTGAGTTTCAGAAGAGAGTGATTGAAGAAGGAAACATTATCTTGATAAGTATTATTATTTGTATATAGGAATAGTTGTGGTTGTCGTGTGGTTGGAAATTACTTATCATAGATGAATTGCATTTCTATATAAATGTGGGGTCATAATTTATTGACAAGTTTCCACAAAGTAAGAGAGTGTTGAACAAGATACTGTTGCAACTGTGTTTGAGCGGAAAATGACCGATACTTGAAACAAACTCCAACTTCTCGAGCGACTGGTGCTAACCAACATGAAGACGTTTTCTTTCGTTGCAACAGCCTCTCTGCAGTGCACCTAGTCACAACACACCAGTAAAATTCCACAACCGGAGGTACCTTTTTCACTTACTTAAAAGCAAATAAACAAAGGTCACCAACCAATGACCAAGAAAGGGGAAAGGTACAGTCCACAGAACGAGCAACGTCACAAGTTGCCCTAGAGCGCACCAACCGTATCATACTCGGACAACAAGTATCCACTATGATTGGGAAACAAGGAACTTGCTGTTGGATGTCAAAACTTCTCTTTTGGAATAAAAATATTTGCCTTGAAAGGTGTGACGAGAGTTAACGAGTCCTCCCTTTTTGTGTAGCGACAAACTCGCACTTACCCGAAATACTTTATCGCAAATAGAAGACTCGCTTGAAATATGTTGAGAATGATTGTTCGCTGACTGTTGATATTAGCATCAATAAGTATAGCGTGGAACTAGTGAGAAGGAAGTGAACTGTATGTCTTGTAGAGAGCTAGTTTAACTCACCTTCATAGAAAAGACTTGTTGTGCTCTATGCAACAAAGTCTCCCTACATGATTCGGAAGCTTTACAAGATAGCGTGTCGTAGATGGACGACTCAAAATAACGTGAATAGTCAACAGTAATCTATATTTTGCCAATATGAAACCCTATATATATATTGATGGGACATATGGTTATTGATGAAACTTACCTCAAGGTTTTGACAGTGTATAAGTAGTCCACACCATGGCAACTGAATAACATTTCTTCTTGAGAATTGTTTTGATAGACCCTGTTCATTCGTCGTTTCTTCTCCTAGATGAGTACGAGTCTTGTTGCTATTGATACAAAGTCCATATTGGGGCGATCCATTGTTCATGACTTGAAGAAATTGTAATATCTTTTTCCTATCAGAACTAACATAGAGGAAGTCATCTACGAGCCGTAGACTCAAATGAACCTCCTTTTCTTGTTCAGTTGTTGAAAGATAAGGACTAAGACAATGACGTTCGAAATGACCATAATAAAGGGAAGCGATTCTAGAAGAAAGCGTCATTCCTTGAGGTATTCCTTGTTTTTGATGATAAAGTCCATTTCGGAAAAGGACTATATTATTCATCAAACGTTGTTTCAACACATGTAGTATCGTTTCTCGTGAGAGAACAATTCGTGATACTTGATCGGTAATAATAGCCTTTCTGAATTTGTTGGCAATCTTATTTCTGCATAATAATAGAAAATGAGACTCTTCAAGTGGATCGTTACAAACCACCTTCTCAAATTTGGTAAGAAAAGGATTGGCATTTTGATGAGTCCTTATGCAGTTAATAAAACAGGATAATCGCTGTACAGCAGTAACTTACCTGAAAGTTGCACAAAAACGAAGAATAACATATTCATCTTCTTGGAAAAGTTCCGAAAGAATCCTTTCAGTTACAAGCCCAAGTTGAATGGTATCAAAAGCATTAGAAATATCTACGGCTGCCATATACATATGAGGCTTTCCTGCTGCTTTCCATTCTCGTTTTAGTTTCAACCACGCAAGATAAATCTCATCGAGTGACAATACACACGATGCGAAAAGAAGAGAGTTTTTTCGTCGTTCAAATTCCATGATGGCTTGTATATTCGTTAAAACATGATTGGTCAAGTTGGAGGTGTTTCTTCGTAATCGTATTGTTTTTCCCTTTTGCTTGAAACTCGATTGGATTGGAATTTGTATTTTGCGTAGCCCTGAGGTTTTGGGAAGTAGTCGAAGTTGAGAAATGGTTGCAGACTCCTCCTTGAAAAAAATATAGAGTGAATTCAGAATAACACCTACAAACCTACCTCGGAAATTAGTTGCACGTTGGAATGTAACCGTTGAAAGGAAGAAGAAGAAGCATGAAGAGAAGAATGAAAGAGATTCTCAATACGTCTCCATACATCTACTCGATAATGTAAAATTCTTTTGCGGAACATTTCAGAGTCCGTGCTATAGAAACATGCAGTTAGAATAGGCTTCAGGATTGAAAAAACAATCCATCGTAGGAATAGATAGAATCTTCTTCGATTATACTGATATTGGGTTGGATTGCTCGTGTTCTAATGAATGGTCAACATATTAATAACGAAAAAAAATGACTTACTTTGGATGCAATCCATGGTAAAGAGTAGAGATCCATCGATTGCATTAGTTGCTGAATGGAGAGTTCATCATCTCTTCTCAATCGAACTAACTGTGCCAACCATTTGTTGAATATATTTCTATTCCTAGTTGCACCCCAAAGTTGTTGTGGAATAATAAATGAACAGAGAGTAGCTAAAAATCTGGTAACTTGTCGTGGTCGCGAGTACCAATGCACCAAACGAGCAAAAAGCTCTTGCTGTTGCTGAGCATCATATGTGCCATTATTAATGAACTTGTCTTCTTCAAGGGACTTGTTGACAGATTCCACTCTTTTACAACTACCTTCAGATGCCAAACGAGCTCTCTTGCCAATAGGAATATCATACATTGGATGGTGCTTCCTTTTAAAACCACCTGTATGGGACTTGCTAGCAATAATATTGAAAGCTTGTGACGGCAAAGGACAACATCTTTTCAAGATTCCAAGAAGTTTGCATTTCCTGCAACGTCGAATTACTTTCAACAACAATGGAAGAATTCTTCTGTTATGTCGAGAGATTCTCTGCTTCTTCATTATATTCAAGGTCTTTCTACTCTCACAAGTATCACTAGTGAGAGTCCATTTCTGGAAAATACTTTGATACAATATTCTTGCACCAGAAATGGTTGGTGACAACCTAGGAAACAATATGGGAGATTTTCCTCTTAATTGCAAAGGAGAATAGCGGCCTTTGTAAAGAATGGACTGAACTGTCCAACGGTCATTCTGTGAGGAGTCACATATTCGCTCTTTCCACTGATTATACATTGTCTTGCAGCAGTCTTTAGATTTGTGTATGTTGTCACTGTGATTAGAAAGACTAACAATTGGTTCTCCACAAAGTTGTACCAAACATCGATTCTTTCCGACTGGAAACAACAAAGTACATTTTGTCAACCAATATAACATTATTTCATCCCCAACAAATGCCAAAAGTTGTTGCCAAGGAGTGCTTTTTAGATGCTTAATAATAGTATTGGATGTCCATTGTTGCTGTAACGCAGCGGAATAATGATTGGCTGTCTTTCTTCCATACAATAGAACGTTTGTACTCGTGGATTTGGAAAGTTTGAGTACAGCGAGATCTACCAACTAGATAACATTTGATAGTCAACGAGAATAAATATGCAATCATATTCAACACTGTACCTCTGCTTGAGTTAAATATTGGCATCGATCTATTGCTTTGTCAGTTTTAGGATAACTGCAATTACTACAAATGATCAGGTTCCGACGTAAGTTTTCAAACTTTGGGTTTTTGTTATTTAGAGATGAGGGAGAGGTTGTCTTCATATAGAGCTGGTTACTTTGCAGTTGTTTCTTTCTTCTCTGTCGTCGCTTTTTGGAAGAAGATAAATTCGAATGGGACGGTTGTCTTGTAGATTCTAGAAAACTAGAAACACTATATACATATTGGAAATATTTTCTAGCTTCTTTTCGAAGCCTTCGCAAGGATGTATTCGTTCTTCCATCCAATACCATTTTGCTTGCGTATCTTCTTCACCCATCCATCCAGTCAGTCAGTCAGTCAGTCGTAACAAATTCAAAAAAAAATATGCCGCTCAAAGGCATTTTCTGATGACAAAACGAAAACTTTATTCAACGACGAGTAAAACAATGTCGAGTCACATATTTCCCACATTTCTTTCCTTTTTCCCAACTGCCAACTCAACCTTGAATATTCTACAAAAAAATAATATATGAATAACTGGTGTTGAGCAAAGTCGAATCAATCTTACTTTCCACCCATCTTCATGATACGTTGTTGTTCGGCATACCAAGAAGAAAACGGAACCAACTTGGTGGTATAAACGTTTTGCAACTCTCTTCCACTGAAACCTCTTGACTAGAAAATGGTGACAGAGTTTGTCGCTTCCTTGTCCATGCAACTTTCATACCTGACTAGGCTGACAATAGGTTATCTTAAAACAACGACCATCATTGGCAACCCCAGAGTTTTTATACTTGACACCGCCTAGAGTACCTAAGCTCGAACCATTCATGCCAAATGAAGAAGCCAGTACAGTAGCTTTCTTCATATAATTATTGTGGGATTTTAGTTTGCTGGGACCACTGGGAGAAACTATAAAATGGCCTTTTGATATCTTAGTATGGCTAAAAGGACTCACGAGATGTACAAAAGCAAACATGTTATGGATAGAAAAACTAATAACAACTACACAACAGGGGAGGTTGAAGGGGAGATTGGCTCGAGTCTCTTCCCACCACAACAAGAAAATGACGATTCATCAATGTTCCATGAAAAATGGCCTTTTATTCAAATACAATGGAAACCGAGGAACCGAGTTTTTCCTTCAAAGCCAATTCAATTCCATATTTCTAACCTTATTCAATCTTGTATCTTACAATGCATAAAACAACAAACTTACAATCTTATCAGGTCCTTGGTATAATAGAAACACTTGATTATTCTCTACACGACTGACCGAGATGGACCCTCCCAAGCCTATGATTGCAGGTCTAATTTCTTCCAGTAAAGACTCACAACGCTCTTTTCTCATATAAGCATATTTCAAAAATCGAAATTATCATACCTTCCAATGGAATAGTGGTCACGGAAGCCACTTCTGACTGCGCTACTATTTCTCCAATATTGGGAAACCGCTGTCTCAATATCCGTTCTATACCCAGCTTCATAGTGGTCGTTGAACTTGGACAAGTACCACAAGCACCTTGAAGTAATAATACAACATTACGATTGGTATCCACTGATAGTACTTTTACATTTCCTCCATCCGACTCCAAATAAGGTCTCACCTCATCCAACACAAGATTCACATTCTCTACGGTCAGGAAACTACCACTTTCAGCTGTATTTGAGTTGGATCTTTCGTCAACTCTATTATTGTTCGCTACAACTTCGACTGACTCAAAAGGACTGGTCACTGCGTCCTGAAGAACCTTGTTGCTCTGTTGTTCGATCACTTTACTCCAGTCTCCTTCCGAAATAGCATGAATAGTGGGATCTCTTTCAAATATTTCCCGAGATTCTTCATCTATAAGAGAAGGATCAGCCATCGCCTTTCTCAATTTGAACTTCTTTTCCTCATAAGTAGACTTTCTTTCGGGTTCCACGTCACTTGCAACAAGCTGGGTTGCTTCCTTTATACTTTTGGCCCAAAGTTTAGACTCTTCATTAGTTGTTATGTTTCCTGGAGGCGTGAATCCCAATTCTGCGATCCAATCTTTTTGACACTGTTCCATTTCCACGCGCCGAGGAAAGTCCCAAGTCTTGAGTCTTAGCCACGCAACATCTCTATCTGAAAGCGCTTCTCGGTGTGCTTTCAAAGCAAAACAAACATCTCTAGATATTCCAATGAATCGAATATCACGGTTTGCATCATAAACTGCGTAAACTGCACCCACTTTCTCGTCTTCCATTCCATTAAGAAACAGGTCTACAGGCAACCAATTGGAACCATCCGACCGAAACTTGACTTGCTGCTTGCTTGGAGTTTTATGCTCTTCTTCTCCGCGTGAGTAAAGAGTTTCGTGTAGTGACCTGTGACCTTCTGGTATAGAGTTGTCATCTATGATATAGTTGGAACTAAAGGGTGCATCTTTAAAGTCCTTATTCACACTTGCTTTCCAACATTGCGGCACTACTAGAAGTTTTCCCTTTTTAGTGTGTGAAATGTTTCTAGTGCGGTAAAAACAACCAACTTGGATAGGACCACAGCTATGAAGAAACAACAACATATGTGGCAACTGTTATCTCAAACCAATGAATCCAAATCTCAATTTCATCATACGAATGATTTTTATTCAGTTCGAATGGTAATGGCCTCCTCCTCCTCCTCATCATCATCATCTTCTTCGTCCTTTTCTCCATCTCCATCTTCATCAAATGCATCTTCAGGAACAGAATAAAGTCTAATAATTGGCTTGTTGGGATCTTTCATAATAACTGCTTTGCTTTCTTCATCCATGTGCTTGAAACAAAGCTGAATCAATTGATGGAATATACCCCAACTATTATTCAAGTTCAATCCAATCTGCGCTGCAAATTCTCTTGGCTTATATGTCTGAATACCCAATATGACATGATTGGTATTATCTCTAGGTGAGACTCGGGAAACAAAACCTAGTTTTAGTTGATCCGCGCCACATAAAAATGAACCAAGAGTCCAACGAGTAAGCTTTGCTGCATTATTTTTCAACTCTGTTGCAAATACTGCTCCTCTTTGAGAATCTAATTTGTTTCTCCAATCGCTACCACTACCAGGTTTCGTATTTAAATCAGGTACTTCATTCAGAGCCTTTAAAGATAGGAATAAAGGACTTTCTTCTTCTCTAGCTGGTTTCAATACTGCGTCGAATTCCGTACGTACTACAACTTCATATTCTCCCATAGTCCATTTTCTATAACGATAGCCAACTGAAGCAACGCGTTCATCTTCTTCGGCAAAAGGATTGGGACGTTCCAATTCATGTCTAAAGAATAGATGATCATGATCAGCCCAATAATAGTATTCCACTCACTTACTTTTGAGAAGAGTTGAGAACTGCTTGTGAAAAGTTTTGATTCACCAAGGTTGCTTCGATGGTCAATGACTGCATAGAGTTGACTTGTTCCTCGCGAGGAAGATTCTTTTCATCTTTAGGAGGATCATGAGCCGTTTCATTCACTGTTAGCATATCAATCATGGAACCTTCTCTTTTATCGAAGAACAGTTTGTCACCAACGCGGTGTACAACAATATCCCAAGAATAAACGGAACGAGAAGCAGACATCAACAAAGAAAGGATAGAGGCAGTAATATATATTCTTCCACGTCCCTGACTGGCAATCTCTCTAATAATTGGATCATCCGTAGTGCTTACATAATGAAAAGTTCTGTCTTCAAATCTTTCCAAATGTTTTTCTGATTTTACACTGACACGATCGTTTGCCTTATCATAATATTCTAAAACACCACAGGATACAATATCTTGGGCTTCCGATATATTGGAAAAGGATAACTTGGACATTTCTGAAAACTGGAGTTCCTCTTTGAGTACCCAATCAGCTTGCACTTCTATACTAGCTTTGCGTAGTTCTCTTCTACGGTCGTCAAAACGACGACGAAAAGCATGATCCTTTCGGTCCCTTTGCAGAATGTGAGTGACAAAGAATAGAGAAAGTAACAAGAGACTACCATTTCCTTGAACGTTCCCTTTCTTCTTGGTTACGGCCACGAAAGTCTCTAAAGTTGGAAGTTGTCCGTGCCAAGAAAGGAACTCGGACGTTTCTTCCGTGTGAGGCTGCAGTAAATTTGGAGTTGCTTCTGCCTTCTACCATTTGAAACAATCCATCTTCATCTCCATCCACACTATATCTATCCAAAGGCTTTCCCGTTCGTACATTGGCAGTCCAGTCAGCTGCCTTTCCTAATTTATCCGTCTTACTAAACGCTGCATAAGGAATGTCACGAAATTTGGTTGGAGGCAAGTCTACAGGTGGACCCCAACCTTCAAGATTATCGTTTATTTTAGGTGCTACAAAGTGGACCATTCAACAATACTTTCAACACTTGGAAATGCCCAATCCAAAAGGTAAAGTTATTCACGATTTCCCACCCAACCTTGTTGACGAGCTATTGCTGTGATTCTTTTCTTTTTGTCAAGTTGTTGATGTTTCTTTCCGTTGTTATTTTGTGTTTGTACGTTTCTAGTTGGCTTCTTATTAGATGAAACTTCCATGGGAACATTGGATGGTTCCACAATAACTGTCTTCGATTCTTCACCATCGGATACTCCATCTAGATATTCATCATCCATATCTATATTCTCTACATCTTCCCATGTTTCAGCATCTTCCAATTCTTTTATCCATTGATCAAGCTGTGCCTCCATTTCCGGTATTCTAGGTAATGATTTGTCTCGATGGACCTCATTAGGAGGTAATAAATTGCTGGTTTCAAACACCCATTCCCTGCCTTTACTAAATATCTTATTATTCCTGATCTCCACAGAATGAATGGTAATATTCAAAGCCTTTGAAAACTTTCTCATCACAAATTGATATTCTGGAGATACAATCGAAAAACAAAAACCAGTTACACCTGCTCTACCACACCTTCCAGCACGATGTAAATAATGTTGAGCATCGGTAGGCAATTCCAATTGAATGACATGAGAAACAAAAGGAAAATCCATTCCCCTCGCCAATACTTCTGTACATACCAATATGGGATACTTGAGTTGGCGAAAATCTTTCAGTACCTTGGCACGTTCCATTTTAGTTTGATTGCCTTGCATGTAGGTCACCTTTAATTTAAATTCCTGTAACTTGGAAGCTATCACTCCTGCTCGATGTTGATCATTCACAAATATGATTACAGCACTAGGCAACGGATGGGCAAATAAAATACTTCTTATCGCTTCCAAATGTTTATGTTTTGAAGTGGTTATCATAAAATGATGGATATTTTGAGGCACACCATGAGGAGTCCATTCAGAACCCAATACGACTGCATTGTTTTGATATCTAAAGTAGATTAAATATGGCTCTATAGATGTAAACATAAGCGATGAATGCAATAGCTACCTTTTAGATGCTTCAACAACACATTGCGATGAACAAGTAGCAGAACAAAATATGGTTTGTTTTCTGGATGCACAACGTTGCAACAAAGCTTCCAATTTCTCTCCATTGCTGGGCATATCCAAACAGTGGTCCACTTCATCGATTACGACGATAGAAACTTGAGTAGCATTCAAAATATGCCTCCTAAATGAATGCAGTTACGTTGTATAAATATCAATATAATATTACACCACTCACTCTATTAACAACTCATAAAGTCGTCCAGGCGTACCCAACACGATGTGAGGTTGCCTTTCTTTTAGACTATCGATCTGACGTTGAATATTGGCTCCTCCAATAAGAGATATACTTCTAATGCCCATATTGCTAGCAAGTGACTCACATACTTTGGCTATTTGTACACACAATTCTCTAGTGGGTTCAATAATGAACACCTGAGGTTGCTTATGTTGAACGTTGATTCCCTCCAAGATAGGAAGAAGAAAGGCCTAACATAAAAAATCAATTGGTCTATATTGGAATGATTGTTGTACTGTACAACTTACCAAAGTCTTTCCACTACCTGTGTGGGAACCAAGCGTCACATCAAGACCTCGTTTGATGTAAGGAATGGCACTACTTTGTATGGGAAGTGGGCTCTGGAATCCCCATCTTTCAATATTTTCTAACAGTGTTTTGTTTTCAATCAACGAACAAAAGTTGGCAGTAAGATGAAACCGAAAAATATATCGTTGAGGAACAGTTACTCGAGAGGTATGGAAACGAGGTCTCCCAAGGTATTGTCTACGATAAGGTGACACACAAACATTAGAAGAGATATATCGGTGTTGATGAAATAGAATAGAATTGGATGAACTACAACCCCAAATATAGCCAAGAACAAAACTGTAAACAGAATCAGGCATATTGTATCCAAACACAACACACAACAATCATTATTGAATTGAATGACCAAACGAAAGCGTACTATTACTACCTTATCACAATCGAAAAGACGAGGAACGAAGGGAAACGAAGAACGTGTAGAAATAGATCGGAATAACTCTTGTCAGTTCTTTCTACTCAAGTCAGAACCTGAGTCAAGACTGGAAAACGGGGTAGACGTTCGTTTTTCGATACAAGACTTGGAAAATGAACCAGAGCAAAGTGCCATATGGGATGGAGTTAGAAATTATCAAGCTAGAAACATTCTCAAGTCTATGAAAGTAGGAGACATGGCTTTCTTTTATCATTCCAACTGTAAAGAACCTGGAATAGTAGGCGTAACTCGGATAACAAAGGAAGCCTTTCCTGACCCAACTCAGTTTGACCCAGAAAGTCCTTATTACGATCCTAAAAGCTCAAAAGAAAGTCCAACTTGGTACGCTGTACAAGTTAAACTGGAAGAAAAGTGGAACAGAAAGGTATCACTTGATGAATTGAAAACTTATCAGACGAAGCAGTTGAGCGATATGGACTTGTTCAAACGTTCTCGGCTTAGTGTACAAAGAATACTTCCACATAACTGGGATTTCATTATGACGCTGCTCAAAAAAGAAAAATAAAGCTAAAAAGAATCTTTATGACAAACGCAAACAACTATCTTACTAAAGCAACACGAGTTAACAAAGAATCACATCATACGACAAGGCCGCTCATCCTTGCGCACGTTGGTAAGGTTATGGAATCCCTTGGGTTTATATTGCTCCAAGAATAAAAGCTGACGACTGTTGATTGCACCTCGACGACGAGCACGAATATAGCCAATAGCATCGAGAGCATCCATACCCATTTCAATAAGCGCAATAGCAACCATAACTGGTGCTCTTCCTAAACCAGTCTTGCAATGAAGTGCGATGCTTATTTTGGATGAATTATCCCCAACTTCTTCCTTACGAAGAGCAACAGAAGACGACTTATTCAGCCCTTGAAAGCCTGCTCTCTCCATAGTTTTCGTAGTATTTTCATTGTCTGTCACACAACTCAACAACGAAAGCCATTTCTGTATAATTTCCCCAGAAGGAACTCCACCATCTTCAAAAGGCCAGTCATGATGCTTGAAACCTGCATCAACCAACTTTTCGGCATTGTATAATGACTCACATAGCCGAACAACATGTTTCACTCCAGCTCTCTTTAATGTATCCATATAATTGTTCAAACAGTCGTCTGAAGGAGAGCCGGTGATAAGGAAGACATAACGTCCAAACTCAACAAAAGTTGGCTGTTTAGAGGCTAAACCACGACGAAAAGTTTCAGCATTTCTCTCACCAAGACTCAGCACACCTTCCAAATCCTTCATTGCTGCAACCAATATTTGTTCCTTCTTGTCTCCAGAAGAGGAGTTATTGCGCGAACGAAAAGCGAGTGACTGTTTGGCAACGGCAATTCGAACAAGTTTCTTGTCCACAGCTTTAGTGCGATTATTCAAATACACAGAATTGTCCCCGTGCAGTTCTCCGGCAGACAGACTTCGGGTTATCGTACTCGTGGTCATCTTGAGGAGTAATACCAAACAAAACAAATAAACTATTAACTGTTTGACAGAAAAAGTGAGTAAAGGTAAACTTCAAACCTGCCAACAGTTCAGTTCTCTGGACACAATATGTAAAACTTCAAAACTGAGATAGAGAGCGAGGCGGGAAACCAATTAGGGATCCAGTCGATGAGCTAATCCTTCGTACTCGTAAACCTCCTCAGTGGCTGTCACCATACAGTGTCTAATATCAACGGATGCCTTTCGATTATGGTCCAGTGGAACACAAGACCTCTTCAAGTGGGTATATGTTGCTTCTAAACTGTAAAAGCCCAAAGTTCCTACTTGACACTCTAGAAACCACCCAAGCAAAGCCAGTGTGCAAATACTACTATACTATATAAACTCAAAAGAAACTTTAAAAGTTAAAACAAGACAAGACACCAGTCCCCCAATGTTCGCAGCCTACAAAGCTAAAATACGAATATGGCCGCTTTGTTGCTTATAAAGCGCTAATTTCTTGTCCTCTCACTTTTCACGCACCCTCATTTTGTCGCCGCTTAGAGATCCCTTTGATTGGCCGTCTGGAACACAACAAGCACGATCGATCATCTCCTATCGATCCATCCACGATATTTCACACGTGTTGTGAAAACGGCTTTAAAGCTAGTTTTTGGGTCAGTTTCTAGTGATAGAAAACATAGAGCATGTGCATTTGAATAAGTCTGCCTTGACCTTTGAAAGGCTATGAGTATGGCTATTGACCTTTCCTCGTTTCGTGGATTGGATAAAGCTGACTGACAGAATCTCATGTCAATGCTAGTATATAAAGTGATGATACGAAGTTCAAGACACTTTGAAATTGATTGAGTTCCAAGCTTATTGGACTGTGTTTTTTATGTGACAATTGGTAGGAAATCTTCAGAGAAGCACAAGTGACCAACACTGTGAAACACTAAAAGTCTTGAGCTGAAATATTAGCTGCAGTTAGTTGTTTGCTCAACTTCAACCGCCAGAGTCATTTTTTAGAACACTTAATTTCACTGTCATGAAAGTTGTTTCTTGGGACTTGTTTGGATATTTGTGAAGTCTTCTGTTTTAAGCTTTTGTAGAAGAGATAATTTTGAAACTCTTGCTAGTCCAGTGAGTGGAGTTCTCATACTAGTGTAAATGTCGTCAACTTATGATCAAAAAGCAAGACCAAACTGTATGAAGCTTTGCAATTTTGTGGCCTATTGAACTATTTCTGGTAAAGTTGATTATTTGCACTATACAGAAATTAGTTGTAGATGGGTAAATATTGCTTTGACTTTTGTGGCAATGTCGACAAACCAACACATTTTCTCATCGACAAAAGTATATGAGAGATCGATGTATTCAGGATCCTTTTGTAGTTTGGATGGGAACAATGGTTTTGTATGAATCTGTGAGCTAAATGAATATTTCAAAGTGGCTTTCGAGTCCATCAATTAAGCAGGTTTTGATTCGACCAACACATATATTGAAACAACAATGATTTATCTATTGTGGATAAAGAACTGTTTCCTTTGTCAGAAGAATGTTTTTTTATTGCAATGATTTCCTCGAACATTCTAACTTTGATCGTAATTGTACACTGAAATGGAACACCCGGAGAGGAGTTTCATTATGATAAAGCCCGACGGCGTACAAAGGCAGTTGGTAAATGTTATTACTAGCTTTCAAGAAATATTCTAAAGTGTATATTTGTCAAGATCGGAGAGATCATTTCTCGTTTCGAACGTCGCGGGTATAAGTTGGTGGCAGCAAAATTGATGACTCCTTCGGTGCAACTTGCTAAGCAGCACTATGCAGAACACGATGGAAAACCGTTCTTTGAACCTTTGGTGAAATTTCTGACTTCAGGTCCTGTGTTTGCGATGGTCTGGGAAGGAAAGGTTCGGTCATAGTTGTTGAGTGTTTATAGATAATCTTCTCAATTCTTTCAAAAAGGATATTGTTGCTACTGGCAGGAAAATGATTGGAAAAACCAAGCCTTTGGACTCGGAGCCTGGAACTATCAGGTATTTGTTGTATTGCTTTTCTGTAATCAATTGCTCAAATGGTTTGTTTAGAGGAGACTTTGGAATTGATGGTAGGTTGGAGTACAGTTCTTGTATCCAGTATTCATAGATTCGAATAGTTGGTAGAAATCTTATTCATGGAAGTGACTCTGTGGATAGTGCCAATCGTGAAATCAAGTTGTGGTTTCACGCAGAGGATCTCAATTCCTGGAAACCAGTCACACAAGGGTGGATTTATGAGTAAGTTCTAGATAGTGCATTGGCTGCTGCTGTTATGGTGAGAAGTCCAAGTTGAATAAATGGTTATAGTCATCTTTTGTTGACGTTCTTTGTATATATCTTTTTCTTACCAATTGGAATCTGTCATTGTCGAAACCATTCAAATTCCAACCTTTTGAAAAAATTGAATAAGATATTATTTGAAAATACTTCTCTTCATTCACTTTACACAGTCCAGCGAATCCAATCCTTTCTTTGACGATATAGAAAACAAGGAAAATCACGAGTTACTGTTTGGATGACCGTTTCTGTTTAAATCAGTCTTTCTGGCTGAATTCTTTTTCTAAGATTATTTAGAAGAGTGGACTCATTAGTTTGAAAGCTCCAACACACCTGTTCAAACAGTAAACCAATATTCTTTGAATCAACTGATTAGGATTGCTTAATACTTTATTTGAATGTTTTTTTGTACAACTCGATGTATAACAAATAATTGCATTTGGTTCGTGTTATTTTAAACTAGTTTAGTAAAAGTAATAACGACTGTCTATCTACATCCATTAACAGAAGACATAAAACCACAAGATATGACGATTTCATGAACATACCTCAGCCTTCTTGTTATATATATATATATATATATATATATGGGCTTGTGTGTGTGTCTTTTTATTTGTACAGGCGCTTTGTGGTTACGAGATGGTTATCGTTTGCTCAAACAATCAAACACTTGATTGGAACTCTAAGGAGTACAGGAATACTCTTGTGAAGATATTTTGGATGTCAAGTAAGCGCATCTACTTTCAACTTTGATTTTACAGACTCTTCAATGAATTTGGTATAAGGTCTCTAAAGTTTGATGCGCTGATATTGTCTTTTTGAATTTGAGAAACATTCAAAGTTCGTTCAATTTCTTAAGGAGACTGACAAAGACTTCCATTCCTCTGTCCGTTTAAAATTTCCAAACTTCACTTCATGTTTAGTAATCTGCTTCGTTGGTTGAAAACTACTTTTACCTGAATTTCAACTTGTTTAGACAGGTTATTATTACTTATGTTTTGGATAATGATATTTCCAAGGTTAGTGAAGTAACGCATCATAGAGAATGGAATGTACTTTCGGTTTGAATTTGGTTCTCATTGTTCCTTGTGAGTATCGTAACCAGTTCCATTAGAATTGATTGTTAGCCAAGTGTTTCTCATGAGTACTTTGTTGATTGATATAGGTGCCGCAATTATTATTCAACATAAGCAGTCTTGGATACGCTTCTCACTGAGGGGGAGTTTGATAAAGCGATTAAGAGACGTCGCTACCATCCTCCTTTGTCTGCCCTAAATAGATGGAGAAAGTTCCTTTATGAAGAGATAAAAATAGGAAGCCTAGAAAAGTCATCTCTATGAACTGAGGGATACTAAAAAGGTTAAAATGAATCACACCATCGTAGTCAAGAACACAATTTGTGCTTCAGTAGGCTACTTTTCTATTTTCGAAGCTTTTTGTTCGAGGAAATGTCTTCTCACATGAGCATTTACTGACAAAAATAATTATCATCTTTGTACCTTCTCTTCCTTTATGATGGAAATGAATAATAAAAGTTCTAAACCGAAGAGGCAATTCGTTCTTTGTAGATTCAACAAGTTATTTCTTTCAAGATGACAAAATAAGAGAAGGTTCCAGTTGTTGAGACGCAAAAGGTCCTGTAATTCCTCCGAACTGCTGTTCATCATAACATTTTGAATAAACGAATTTTTCCTCGCTTCTATTATATTTCAACAGATTATACTCTTTCCAATTGATAGCTGTTCCATTCGATATGGTTACAGAGGCATATTCACTTTCTTCGTACAGTGTTGGGTTCTGAAAATCATCAAGTAAATAAAGAATACACTAAATGAGAAAACTTACCGTATGCATACCTATTTCTCCAATGTGAAGAGTACGAGAGATGCAAGGCTGCAAGTTATAACGAGGAATTATTCCAAGCTGAATAATTGAGAAATAATAAAGTGATCAGAGAATGCCACTTACAACTCGAAGCAATCGTACCGACCAGTCCCACCCGTCCTCAAACTTTACAAAAATATCGACATTGTTCCATATTGCTTCAAAAGTATCTCTGCTGATTAAGTAACCACAAGACTCAAATGTGGGTGTAAGTTCAACATCATTGAAACTGCATTCTGAATGGATACTGCGACTGCAAAATCGTTAAGTGAACAAGCAAAAAAGATAAACAACATACTGATTGTAAAGATTGATATCACGAACAGTAATGCCTTTTGTTTGAAGCAATTTGGCTATGGTTACCAAAGATTTTCCGGTTTTATAGAAATCTCTCGAAACTACGAGATCATCTTCCAACACGAGAGCGTGACTGAAAGAATCCTGGAAGTTCACAAGCTTGAAGATCGTGAATAGAACCCAACTAACGGTTTTTCTTTAGTTGAGAAAAAAATACAAAAAAAACTTACAACCAGTGTAACTTGAGACGAAATCTGGGGTGAAAAGAATCTTCCATGTCAACAGGGAAAAATAAGGTATATTTCTATTCGAAAAGTTTCAGAAAAAGGTAGACACACAACTAAAAGGTGTTCTTACTTGCGAGAACGCATACTGACTGTAAAGATTTGCTATACTTTCATTAGTAGAAGTACGTGAAAAAATAATAGGAACCTCTTGGGAGCCTAGAGAATCCCACAAAGTCTCCAACATAGTTTCTATATATTGGACCCGATCACCCATTAAAATAACCACTGGAATAATACCTCTTACTGCAGGGAAAAGCTCCCGAATTCGTAAGAGTTCCCTATGATTGTGTCGTTCCTTCGAGACATCGAACTTTAACTGATACTTTTCAAAATATTCATAAACGGAACCGTTCAAACACTCTAAAAAATCGACAGGGAACGTCCGATGGTTCAGGCTCTTCAATTCTAAAGACTTCTTTCTAAAACTGGAATAGTGGACTGAAAAGAAAATAAGCTGCAGAGTAATAATCAACATACATAGATGAAAAGTTAGTTGGTTACTCTGGAAACACCGCATTCGTTCTTGAAAAGGTAAAGTTGGCGGGAACCCACAAAGTGAAAAAAAATCGTCCGATGAAGAGAATGTCACAGGTGCGAAGTTGGACCTTCAATATGTTTTTGGCATTTGGAAGAAAGTTCCTTTTTCTTTCGCTGCTATTTCTCTTTTTGTTGTTTTTTACTTTCTTATTGAACTTCACAAACTGGAAAAGCCTATCAGCGCAGCAAAAAGGTGTCTATTTTGAGTCACAGTTTAGCGAGTCCAACCAGAGTATTCCCTTCCTTTGTACCAGCTTAGAATTCAACCACCACAATTTTACGGAGCGACTTATAAATAGTGTAGACTACCCCACTAAACACTTTGTTGTCGTTGTCGCGGGATTTGATTCTAGTGCTAGACAGATAGCAAGGTGGATAGCTGAAAACTTCAAACAAGTCAAAATTGTATGGGAGTCTTCAAGAATAGGTGGCACTGGAGGCTTTAACATATGCTTGCGTTATATGCACGAGTTTTATAGAGAAAGATGGGGTCTGATTGTGAACAACGACGTTTATTTTCCCTCTGGCTCCTTGAAAAGCCTAAAGTACCAAACCGAGCTGACTTTGCTGGAAGACCCACACTTGTGTCTTGGTTTTGTGAGTTTCAGAAACATGCATTTTGGTTATAGTGGTTTTGTGGCGACTTCTCGACTTGTACAGTATGCTGGATATTTTGACGAAAACTTATTTCCTGCATACTACGATGACAATGAGTTGGATATTCGTCTTCGAGAAGTAAACAGAAATGATGACGTTTGTACACGACATGATATAGTTTTCAGTAACGGTATTCACCATGGTATTGAAGATCAACAAGGTTATCTATCTGGAACTGCGATATACTTGGATGAACATGAGAACAGTAGCTTCCGTGATGCTCAAAGAAGAGGTTCTCGTAATAATCCTGTATATGTTGCAGAAAAATGGGGGTGTCAAGGTACAGACTGGAATTCTTGCAGCTACAAACGCCCTTTTAACAAAAGTTATTTAAGTCTGAAGGACTGGCGGTTTGATCCTGTCTATCGTATCTGTATAGAATATGGAAAATTTGCACGACATGATCGTTGTACTTACGACTTAGAGCTTTTAAACTCCCAACTAGATAACGTCGAGTCGTAAATTGTCCGTATTCTGATAACTCAGTTATTGTAGTTGATGGTATTCTGTTTCAACTGTTGAAAAGTTCTTTGGATTGCACTTGTTTAAATTTGGTACGCAAAGTAATTATAGTTCGTATATGTCTGGGCGCGTCTTGGTCCAGAGTTCGACATTATCTGTTTTCAATTCATATAAACAAGAAGCTCAGTTCAGTTTTCAGTGAAAGCCTGAAGTATGTGGCTCAATATTTCCACTGCTTTCGAATAACATCATTTCCGTAGATAGGAGTCGATAGAATACTATAGATCAACTCCATGTTTTGTGACGTAACGGTTATCTCAAGTTCTTTCTTTGACTATGGCCGGAAAGAGAAATTTCGAGTATTTCATACGCGTTTTCAAAACCCTTATTCACAACCTCCTTCTTAATATTTTCCGTTAGCGATGAGTTATATAGTTTATTCAGTACGCCATATCAATAGCAAGAGTCTTAGACAAATCACTCCTCTGTCTTATCCTGGCGAAATTCTTTTAAGACGACGCCTTCTTTCACTATTGAAGTTTAAAGCTTGCAGTAGTCCTGAAAGGAACAAAAATTTCACCAGAAGGAGCAAGCACCGTCTTACACTAGCATTGCTAGAGCATTGTAGAATAAACTGCTCGCAGTCAAATGTGACGTTGAAAGCATTGTCTGAGTCGTTCTCTCACGGGTCATTTCAATGCGATATAGCTATACGGTTCCTCTAACTATTGAGAAGTTATTTCAAAGGTGCGAAACACCGTGCAGTAAGCGTGACTGGGCAGTCATTTCTTAAGAACGAAGCAATTTTTGGCTTTGTAGAGCTATCTTCGTAGGAGCAATGAGAGAAAATTTCCCCTCAAGAAACTCGTGCCACTCTATTCTGTGAGATTTGCTGTAAAGTTTATGCTTCATTTTCCAAGCTTTTTACTCTTATTATAACGTATGGTACCTTCATTCTGCCTTTCCTAGTTCGGGTGTCAAGAATCTTCCCAATAAAGAAAGGGTTCACGCTGTTACATATCCTTCTTTAATAAGGGCAAACACACAGCCTAGAGACTTCTAAGTAATTTTTGGTTTCCTTGAGGGGAGTAGGAGACCTTCTATATAGATGACAAGAACTCAATGAGCATTCAGACTTGTTCCATTCAACACGAAAGAAAGCAATGAAGGATTCCGAAACGAAGCCATTGGAAAAATTTTGGGAAAATTGAACTCCTTGAAGTTGATTCCCTTAGTGCAAGCAGTCACCAATATAAGCTATCAAGAATGTACCTGTTCGGTTTTTATTTGAGCTAACATTTTTAGAAGGTTTCCAAATGGACCACAACTACTGCTCCGGATAAAAACCTCAGAGCTGTTAAAGTTGCAGAAGTTTCTTTTCGTTGGAGCGACTTGGTGGATTGTAAGGATGTATGAAGTCCAAAGGACATTCTTACAGTTACGCTAGCTTCTGACTGTAGAATAGTGAGAAAGGTAGCTGTAGTATTCAATTGTCCAGACTAACTGGAAAATATATTGCAGACTGGTGTAAGGTACATAGGAAATTTCAAGACAAAACTTTCCTGGCATAATTCAACCTTATAGACGAGCTTCAGCAGAACTTTTACTTAAACTACTTTGGTGCAGAAAGCATTTATCGCTACGACTGGTTGCAACGTTACTTTTCCAAGGGTAAAAGACCGTTTAAGTGGGGGACTATAGAAATCTTGTTGGCTCCTTTTATCGGAGATCGAAGCACCAGCTCCCAAGAACTCCACTGTTTCAAATCTGAGGCCAAGATATCTAGGAGTCAAGAATTATCACCGCTTAACTTCATGGTGAAACCAGCTAGATATTTTCGTCTCAAAAGTGCCCCAAACAGCGTCACATTCTTGTATGGGAATGTCATTCTGTTACGATTCCCTTGACGGTTGAAGAATTCTTGCCTATGTGACTTTATAATCCAGGATTCGTTAGTCACCGTGAGATGTTATACCTATACCGTGGGTATAAAGTTAGATGTATTTAGTGGATGAATAAGTAAAATATACTCTAAGTGGATCGTTCGAATTGCGAATTAGATATGTCGAAGCTGTTATTTGATAATTACAGTGCTTTCACCGTATTAAGACTATTAGAAGGTCGACTCCTCACATTTGATTGTCGCATTTTTTTGACTTCTGTAGAAAACTCTCGTATGCTTAAAGATTAAGATATCGATGTCGCCTTTGTATGAAAGGACAGTTTTAGATCCGCATCATCCTAGTGTCAAAGCCCTTAAGAAAGAGCTGATTAGAGTTCTATCTCAAACACTATTTTCGTTAACGCTCGAAAGCAGTTCGTTCTCGTCGTCGGTGGTGAATATTTCGTTTCATTAAGAACTGCCTTTGAAGAGGACAACTTGGGAATAGACATGCCAGTAAAATCCCGCAGAATTGTGTTAAAACTTGTAAAAATCCGACTTTAAACGACACTGATAGGAAAGCTGAGAATTTCTGGAATAAAGTCATTTTCTCAACTGCTAAGAAAGATGTCCAGTAAAGCAGTTTTGCGAAAATACAACATTTTGGCAACAGAACTACTTAAAGATTAGAGTTGCTTTCTCGTACTGATTGCAAAAAGCTGACAGCCTTTTTTGCCAAGTATTTAAGCTTTACACGAAGAATAGTTAAAGAATAAGGACAGTTTGGTCGAGTCAAGAACGGACTCAAGACTGATATCATATTCTTCGATGAGAATGTTTTAAACCACCCCCATGAAGTCTTTGAGAAAGCAACTTCTTCTATCTATAACAGAAAAACTTCGACTAAGTAGAAAGCATTCTTCCGAACGGGTCAGTTAACGACAGTAGACGAGAAGACGAAAGCCGCAAAAAACTCTTAAAAATTCTAATACTATGAGGCTTACAACAACTTCTGCAGCCAAGAGAAGTATCCTTCCGAAAAATATATAGAGAAATTTACGTATGCTTCTTTCTTTGTCTAAATCCCTAAAGTAGCGTATAAACAGTGTTAGCTATTGAGACACGATTTGAAGTTATTTGAGAAGTGCCTGCTGACAACTAAAGAAAGTTCTGCAAAAAATTTTTGTTCACTTTCAGAACCGAAAAGGATATAAATCCGAAAATTTTCAGATCCAAGATATTTCTAATGGGTGCTCCTTATGTTTGCTTTTCTATAGAAGCCAGAAAGGAATGATGAACTCCAACGCAAAATCAATTCGAAATGTTGATTGCTGTCCATTTTAAAGATTTTTTTCTTTGTCATTGAAATGAAGCATCATCACCTCATTCAGCTTATTTTTTTTTGGATTGTGGCAACTCTTTTAGCACTCTTTACGATAAAGAGGAGATTTATGTCTGAGTGTAAACTCGAAAGTAATTGTCCTTGGGAATTCGTTTCTTATCGAGCTAGTCCTATTGAACAAGCTTGGCTTACACACGCAGCCGAATGGGGTGAGAAGCCGTGTGACTATTCTACTGAGTTCTCAGACTATTTTTTGCCGTGGCTAGATTTTATTAAGAGTTCGACAAATAAGACAATTGAAGTTCCCGTTCCAAGTGCTATGTCTCGTTTTCTTTTCAAAAGCACTTGTAGCCCAAGTGATACACTTGTTGTACCCATAGAACCTCTGTTCGGGCCACTCCGCCATCCACTAATATGTAATGGAACAGATGTTGTGGACAGAAGTTATATTTATATCGACTGGCAGATTCCCTTAGCTCTGCAAAGTTCGCGTGCGAGGGCCCATTATTTTGATATTGGTGCAAGCACTTGGGAAACTGGCCCCGGTGCAGCTAGTCAGAACTGGATTGTAAATGAATTTGAAAAGAGAGGGATCTCTTTTGACGGAATTTGGGCTTGGGAATCTAAATTCTATCAATCAAAGGAAGTTTGGGAGCAGATTCCTGCGAAATATTTGCCAGTTTATCATTGGTTTAATATTCCAGCTGAGACTGATAACAGTAGCCTCTTCAATCCGTTGAACATATTGGCTCAAGTTGCTTCAGAGGAGGACTTCGTTGTCCTCAAAATCGACATAGATGATGCAATCACAGAGAATAAGTTCATGGATCAGATCAGGACTAACACAACTTTGCAACATTTGATTGATGAGATGTTCTTTGAGCCACATTTTAAAATGGATCCTCTTCAGAATTCCTGGGGACCTCAGACAACTACATTTGAGGAAGTGATCACGCTCTTTACAGATCTTCGCCATGCAGGTATTCGTATTCATGGGTGGATTTAGTGCATAACCGGTCTTTCGAAAATTCGCAGAGAACTTTTCTTATAGGCACCGAATAGTAGAATAAAGCATCTTTATAATCAAATTTATGTCGTTTCGAATAAGTATTAAATAGGAAAAGATTGTCTCTTACTTTTTCTTCCAAGAAAAGAAAGCGATCTCTCCCGTCCTTTTTACACAGAGCTTTCGGAAAACAAAGTCAAGAATTTACCAGAAATAGTACGTATCAACAAGAAAGTATTGTGTAACAAGCTTGAACGTCTCAAGGAGACTTATCCTCCTTTCATAAAGCAGTGCTCACTAGCTAGAAATGTAAGAATGAAGTACAAAGTCTGCAAAATTTTATCTAAAAATATTCTCCTTTCTATAGATATGCAATTCGTCAAGAGTGATAGGAGCTTCAATACTTCCAGTACGCAAAAAATTTAGGTGCAAGTGACGAAAATTTAGTGGCGTTGACTGTACAAGTTGTTGAACTGAAAACTTCGGAATATCCAGCGGAAAATATCGTGGGTTACGTCAAATAGGTATATCTATCCTAAAATAGTGTGATGGAAGTAAAGCATTTCGCTCCTGGATCTGTAGGTTTCCAGTTATCTAGCGTGGTCAACCCGAGATTAGCATTTTTTGGCTTGCAACTCTCGAAAAGAACACTGGAAGAAGTTTAGGACGGTATGAAACAAATCTACATTTTTTACAATAACACGATCCAGAGGCTTACCATATTTGGAATGACGACTGTAATTCGGTACCCCTTTCCTCGTTGTTGAGAGAGTTGTAAAGTTAAGACGACAATTCTTTTCAGTTAATAAGATGGAACTTTTTCGAGAAGATGGATGTTTGTGTTGACTCCAAGTATTTGTCAGAATTCATTTCGATTGATATTTCTATAATTATGTAAGACGAGAGTTCATATAAGACTTTGTGCCCAAATTCTGTTGTACGTGGCAAGGTTTTTGGTGTTTCCCTAAACTTAAATTATCTTTTCAGCAGCAACTGGATTGAGAAACAGTATTGACCTGTATTTGTGAGATTTTATAAGTCTCATATACTGTTAGTTGGAATTGTCTTACTATATTTAAAGCTCTCCGAGATTCCAGCTTAGAGACCTACCTTTTGACAGATGTTTTCGATCATGAAGTTGAATATTTTATACAATATGAAAGATGATCTCTTCGTAGCTTAGCTGAAACAAGTTGTAGAGAGTCTTTGTTTTGGCAGATTAGCTTTCATGCGATGGAGATTCGATTCGAAACAATTTGTAGAGATAACTGTACTGTAACGCGAGATGTAGTAAAAATGGTATCATTTGCTAGAATTTGTCAGAGTGCTAGTTTTAAAAATTTGAAAAATGAGTTCGTCTTATAAATGGTTCCGGAGATGAAGCGAGAGCACAATGTTATTTTGAAACTGATTTTCACACACGCAATCTTCCTTCCTCGTTATCTCTTTAGTTGCGAATTCTTACGATATCAAAGTATGTTGATTATTAGAGCATAATGCAAGTATTTGTCAATTTACAGTTCCATAGCACATGATACTTTGCTTTTTGCAGTTATTGACAAATAATCCCAAAGAAACTACCCGCCAACGCTAACTCACAAAACATTCTTTTAGGGATGGAGCGAAGGAAGACAAGTATTGGAAGAATGTTCTTTCTTTGCTTTATGGAACTCTGTTCGTTTGCTTAGTCACTTAAAAAATTAAAGAGTTGAACAACCTTACTGCACGAGTCAACAGAAGCTTTTGTTACTTTCAGTTCATTTGGCATTTTTCATCGGACTTTATTTATACGAAACGTTGTAATGTTTGAGTGCGTCTAAAGATATGCTCGGGACTGTAGTTTGAAGGTATAACAGAAACCTTAGCATTCTGCATATTGGTATTCAGTTCACGTGAACAAAAGCAGACGTCTTCTTAATGAACGAACGTCTTTTATGAGTAGAAAACCCAAATGTCTGATGATTGTGTGAAATGGAGACAGAATTTAATGATTCTTCTAAAATGCAGCAGCAAACAAGCATCAGCACTCTTAAGAAGATTTTAATGAGAAATGTACTGACGCGAGTTTCAGGCTGCTGAAAAACTGATTCGGACAAAAATAATAGTTAAGTACTATGACTTCCTTAAACAACTTCAAAAAAATATGTTGGAAACCCTAAAAAATTGATGAATTCAACTACGATAGCTTTGAACTGCAACTGTATTATATATCGAGCAAGGATAAAGTTGCAAGTCACTGTTTAAAATAGACGAAAATCCTTCGAAACGATGAAGGAGAGAAATCAAGACCATCATAAATGTAAGATAACTGTTAAGACAGTCGAATTCGATAAAATGAATATTTAGAATGACATAAAAATCGGAAAACCTTCAAATAGGAAAAAGAAATTCATGATTTTACGTTGTAACTACGTTAAATGAACATTGATGTGGCGAATGAGTTCCTATCTTGAAAGACAATCCCGTAATGGTCGTCCACCACCGGACTCCTTAAGGTAGAACCTAGAAGAAGCGCTCCAAAGTTTTGTTCATATTTCAAAAGGAAAACATCAAATGCTTCTGCTTTTCCGTTCTTGTACTGTGAAACGTTGTGCAGAAGATTGTGGATATTTGAAGAATGAACAGCGAAGGCATGAGCGCAAAATCCGTAAACTTTGGATAAGACACAGCGAGAATCAGTGTTATCAAGCTCTTCGATGAACTGTGGACCACACACTCCTAGAAGTATTATGTTAGAAGTTGACACGAGTTGAGTTGCTTTTTCCCAGCACTTCCAAAATTCTGAGTAGGAGATATTAGGGTGTACTTAAACATCGTCTTCGAAGAACACAACCCACCCAAAGTTTCTGGTACTTGCAAATTTATCGAAAGCCTGATAAATAGAAGAAAATTGAGTGTTCAAACGACTCTCAAGCGTTTCATTTGCTCCAGAAGGAGTAATTAGTTGAATGCTCGAAAAACCTAACTTTGCCATGTTTTTTCGAGCGAAATCAGCACGGTCTATACTTTTGCTGAGCATCATTGCGAAAACTTTATCATTCAAAGGTTCCTTGTACACTAGGGTGGGTAGTAACTTGTATGCACATAACAAACACGAGCTAAGCAGCAAGACCGTGGCCAACAGAGTCGGAATCTTGGGTGGGTATTTTCCCTTCGAGGACATTCTTTTTTTGTTCTTAAATAGCTTTAGCACTTGTAAGACTTGGAAGTGTTTTGGGAAAGAAGGGAGAGGATGATTCTCCCTTTATGTAAACAACAAATTGAATTCTCCAAACGACCGGCATGAACGTCCCTGGCATCATTGTTTTTTTCGAAAGAGCTCATATATAGATTTTAAATGACTTTATGTGATACCTTTGACGTTCTTTTTGTTAGTGCGGGCTTATCAGGGTCTGTGTCTGCGGAAATTTTAAAACCACTGGAGAAAGAAACTCAATAACCGAATTTATTACGATGTTGTAGATAACTTAGGCAGTTGTGGAAATTAAATATGTTATACTGTCAGTAAGGAGGTTTCGTATCATTTTCGAAGATTTTCCTGGTGGAAAAAATGTAAGCACGAAGGTTAAAGTCTCTTCTTTAAATATCTCGACAATCAACTCTTTCTTTATCACAAGCTTGAAAACTTCCGACGAAATAATAAAATAGAGTCAGATTAAAAAGTAATTTCATGAGCAGTATTCGACGAGCGAAGAATTTGCTCCTGACAAAGCGTTGGTCGACGTTCTGCAATTTTTCCTTTTATGATTATGCTTTCAAATAGAAGGGAATAATTTTTGTGCGTCATTTAAAATTTGTATAATAGATGCATTGCTGATCGTTTCTACGCACAGGTTACAGGACGTCTTGCCCCACTTGACGGAGTATTTTTCAGCATCCCACTATTCGAGTTGTGCGTGACGCCAAATATTACGATTTGTGTTGTTCTTCATGACATTTGCAAAGAAGTCCCTCAGAAGCTATTGCAAAAGGAAGACGAAGAAACGAAGAACAACTGTATTCACGGACCAAATACTTAAACATTACTCTTATTTGACCTTCCTCTTTTACATATTCGAAATATGCAGTCTGGCGTGTAAGAGTTTCATGACATAGGTTTTGGATATTTTCGACCGTCCGCAGTCAATAACTTTCCTAGCTTATCTCTGCCTTACACTAGAATTGTCGCGTATAAACAATTCTTGCGAGTCAAACAAGAAAAATCGGTTTCGGGACATAAAGAGAGAAAATATTCATGACTGATTTTACTGTTGTGGACTTTGAGAAAGTGAAGGGAAAACTATCGTGAATGAAGCTTCAAGCTCCCGTGGTTAATCACAGTATCCAGTTACAATTTGGTCCAATTGATATTGTATCACTTTCAACAACTCGTAGGAAGGGAGCTGAGGGTCGCGTTTGCTTGGCAAGTTGCCATATCTTAATAAGGATCAAGCAAGACTAAATGCAACTGACTATTGGATGCGATAAAATATTATTTATGGAGCATTCCATGAGGCTCATTTATTTCTAGTCTTGTTGAGTTAGTAAGGGTCAACCCCGCTGAAAACTATCAAATACTGAATTTTGGAGATTTTAGCAGGACAACCTCAAGCCATATGGAAAGGTAGAAAGATAACCAATGTAGTTGAAAAACATTATAAATTTCTATTTCGAAATATAATGTTGGATTGGCTTTTTAGAGCTTATCTTTATATAATTGTTTCAATCTTTGAAAGACAGAACCGTCATGAGAAGAAATTGAGATTGCGAAGATGATAATATCAAAGGTTGACTATGCTACTTGTCTTACCTACTCATGATAAGTAGTTGGTCACCCTACAGACACTGATGCTGGGACTACTAATTCTGCCAACGACAAAGTTTCAGGTCTGCTGAAGCAACAGATGGTAACTAAACTTCTATCATCTAAAGTAAGGTTAAGCTCCTTCCGCCCCATCAAATTTTAGTTCTTTAAAGCTTAAAGCTTGCTATACCATCCTCTGAAAGTTCTATTAGAGAAAAGGGAGTAACAAATGTACCAGTAAACAAAGTACTATAGCAGCTTGTACCAATGCTGCATCTGAAAACAATAACGCTTTCTTCTGTGAGAGTGGGTCAAACAACTTCGACTCAAAAACTGATTTCGTTAACTTTCTGGATATTCTCTATATTTCCTCAACCTCCTTCAACAAGAAACAGTTGCTTTTTGCTGCGCAAGCAACACTCCCAGTACTGAAGTGCGAAGTGCTTCCAGTATGAAGAAAAGCGATTCAAGACCCTTTCAATAACAAGTCAGTACCAATCGGAGCACTAAGTGTTGTTCAAACCATTATTTATTTAAACTGTTGCTCCTATGCAATAATCGTTCTTATAGTTCGTGACTAAATGAAAACTGAAGAAGTCAGGTATGCGTCAACACGATTTGCTATGTTTCTACTTTGTAAGGGTTAACTAATGGCATTTCTAGACTTGCTTCCACTGAAAATTTGTAATTATACATGAAATAGTCATTCTGGATCACTGATCATCATTGGCTGCAAGTAAAAATTCGCCGTTCAAAAAGACCATGGTAACATGGCGGATATTTTTATAACAAGTATTGTGTACCACGAATGTGATGTTATAACATTCTTGGCTTAAAAACGACAATCAGTAAAAGGCAGAAAGTAACAAGTCTTGTTCTTTCTCTTTATAGAAAAACATAACAAATGTCTTCATTGGTTGACATTATCCTTTGTAGATGACGAGTTCACAAATAGATCAGAATAATGTCTCATAGGAGAAATCCAATTGGGAATAACTTTTGAAATGGTTTCCGCATCCAACAGTCGATGGGAACGTATTTTGCACAACTCTTCCGCTATACCGGGATCCAAGCTTATATCGTCCTTAGCAACAAAACGTGCTTTCAACCTAGTTTCGGCGTCCATCCTCAAGTTACTTAAATAGTATACAGCGATGCTTTTCCTTCCGTCATCCATAGGGCAAGTTATAAGGTTAGGCATACCGTGCCATGAAATATCACTCGTTCTGAATAAAACTGCTCTGTTAAAGACAGGTAGGATTTTTGCTTCTGCTCTTTCGGGTGTATTGTTTGTATCAGATGAATAGAGATACAAGTGTCCACCAAAAGAGTCTCGCCACTCTCTATTGAGGTATACTATTAAATTTAGACGTCGCTCCTTGTCAAGTTTAGGATGTTTGCTGTAGTCCAAATGAACGTTTAGTTTCCCACCTGGAGGGTGAAAGTGTAGACCTCCACCATGAAGGAAAGGATCAGTTTCCAAAAGGAGCAATGTCACTTATCTTCTCTGCAATGTGAACAAATTCAGTTGACTGAAGCGTTTCAATAGCTTCCCTTAATTCCTGAGGTAAAGGATTGACGTCGTTTGTCGCGAACTTGCACTCTAATGGGTTTTCATACTTGTGCCACTCAATAAGCTCATTTGTTTTGTGCGGCAGTGGAAAGTTATCAAGAAGAGAAGAAGCAAAGGCCTCCGAGAAAAACCCATCAATAATAACATGAGGAAAGGGCTCCGAATTTTTAAAGGATTCACTGAACGCCTGTAATTGCTTCCAATCACGAAACCAATCGCCTAGAACACTGTGCAGAGAACGTCCCTCACCAACAATAGAATCCATTGCCAATTGAAAATCCGCAATCATCATTTTTTGTCTCGAAACGGTAAAATGGCTCCAGTGGGGGAGCCCGCGCCTTCAGAAAAGTTTCTCGTAGTAGGTAAAACAGGCTGGATTGGACAAATGTGTGGAGAATTTTTGGAATCGCAGGGTTATTCTTACGCTTACGCTGCTTTTCGCTTGGAGGAAAGAGAAAAATGTGAACAAGAGCTGGATAATTTGAAACCAACTGTGGTGTTGAACTGTGCAGGCTTGACCGGCAGACCTAATGTCGATTGGTGCGAGACGCACCGTCAGGAGGTCATACGCGCAAATGTGCTTGGTATGCTGAACCTCATAGACTGTTGTTTTTCCAGAAACATTCATGTAACGAATTTCGGTACTGGGTGCATTTATCATTATGACGAAGGTGAGCATCGCTACGTTTCCGAAGGAGGACGGCCGTTTAAGGAGGAAGACCCGGCGAATTTTTTCGGTTCTTTTTATAGTAGAACGAAAGCTGTTGCGGAACAACTAGCTTTAGAATACCCCAATGTTCTGAATCTCCGTCTAAGAATGCCTATAAGCGACGATCTCTCAGCTCGTAACTTTATAGTGAAGCTAACCAAGTATTCTCGTGTGGTCAACATTCCAAACAGTGTCACAGTTTTGCATGAACTTCTTCCCGTTGCAATATCGATGAGTCATCGACGGCTGACTGGGAAATACAATTTTACAAATCCAGGAAGTATTAGTCATAATGAAGTTCTGAAGCTGTATCGCGAGTATATTGATCCAAATTTTCAGTGGAAGAATTTTAGTTTGGAAGAACAGGCGAAAATACTCAAAGCGGGTCGTTCTAATTGCGAATTAGATGTGTCGAAGCTTTTACGAGACAACCCTGATGCCGCTGTCAATGATGCACATACTGCTGTGAAGCTTGCATTGTTGAGAACTCGGGAAAAACTAGACAATCACAACTCCCAGTAGTGACTTGTTTGGACGTTTTTGGATTGTTCATGTAGCTTGTGCTCTCAAATATTTTGTTATTCCGATTTGAGATTCAAATCTTAAATCATGATTTCCTGTGGTTTTTATAAGGTTGACTTCATAAATGTCTGTTCTTTAATGCAAACTGAATGTTGCCTTACTATCTAGAGTATTATCAAATCAGGTTTCTCGTCAAGTAAAAAACTTGCAAATGATAAATTAAATCATGACGTTGGCACTAAAGAGAATACGCCCTGACTCAACACCCCTCGTTCACATTCATCTCTTTTCTATCTATCCTTCTGGGTAAGATGGACTGAAGCTATCACTACACGGATTCAAATTCTATTATCTCTTCTACCCAGTACCTTTCAGCAGTATAGTCTGAAATTCTAGTCATGTTGCTATTTGCATTTTAAAGAACTTTTATCAAGACTTTCATTGTGCCCCTTGAAAAAAATATCTTCACACTTTCAAAAAACCAATTCCTTAAAATGGTCTTTCAATGTAAACATGTCTTTCCATATAAGATAAGGGTCATGATCCAAACAACTTCTGCTTTAATACTATATGACTTTAAAAGAAAATGAAAGTCCAATATTGAAAATATTTTGAGCAATTTGCATTTCGAAAATTACCAAAAATTTTGAATGAACAAGACTATGCTTGGCAATGTATGACGGACAATCAAGGGACATTCTCTAATTGTAACGTTCTTCGCATCAGGCAATTTTTTAATTGTGGTGTCTTTTCCCGCCGTACGACAGTGAGATGACGTTTCTTGAACCACTAAAAATAGAAGACAGGCTTTATTGTCCTAAAAGAATTCTTGTCACTGGAGGTTTGGGATTTATAGGTTCAAGCGTTTGTCGCCATCTATCTAGTTTATACCCCGATTATTTTTTGCTGATTCTTGATAAAGTAGACTACTGTTCCTCTACAGAGAACGTTTCAGAATGTTTACGGTCAAACAACTGTAAACTAGTCAAGGGTGACGTATTATCTTCAGACCTGCTACGGTTTCTTCTTGAAGAGGAGCAAATAGATACTGTGCTACATTTTGCAGCTTGCACTCACGTTGACAACTCGTTCGGATCTTCGCTAACGTTCACCCACAACAATGTTTTGGGGACACATGTATTATTAGAGTGTTGCAGACAATATGGAAGAATCAAACGTTTTATCCATGTTAGCACTGACGAAGTCTACGGAGGTGAAAATATACTTTCGGATGAAACATCTCTCTTAGAGCCTACAAATCCATATGCCTGTACAAAAGCTGCAGCAGAGCTTATCTCCCGTGGATATTCGAAATCATTTGGACTTCCTATAATTATTACTCGAGGCAACAATGTGTATGGCCCTTGCCAGTTTCCAGATAAATTGATACCAAAATCAATATGTCTACTTTCTCTTAATAAGCCAGCCTTCCTCCATGGAAGTGGGGAACATAAGCGGAATTTCCTATTTGTAGATGACGCTGCTAGAGCTTTTGATTATATCCTTCATCGAGGTTTGACGAACGAGGTATACAACATAGGCTCAAATGATGAAAAAAGCAATTTAGAAGTATTGCTTGATCTTCTTAAGCTCTTTGGTCTTGAATCTATGTCAGATAAATATATAGAAAGAGTGAAAGACCGAGCATTCAATGATTTACGATATAAGATCGACTCCACGAAACTGAAGCAGCTAGGATGGAATCAGCGAGTTACTTGGGAATCAGGCTTACTTTTCACAAAGGAATGGTATTGTAATGTCGAAAATCTGAAACGTTGGCCCAATTATGAAGCCAGCTTGCAACCTCATCCGTCACTGGGATAAATTGTGTGCCAAACTCATTTCATTTTTCATTGATATTGTTAAAGCTGATATTTTTTGTCATCTCTTTGATATTTGAAAGGATTATGAATCGCAAGTTTTTGTTCTGTCTTACATTTCTCCGTCAACTTGAGCTCCACGAACACAATCTGCAAAAAGTCCATGAAACTGTTCTTCCATAGTCATAAATCACCATGATAATCAAATAACAGTTACGAACTTTATCGACGGAATTTTCTTGGTACCGATACAAAACTACTCATGATTGGGAATACATGTATTTCATCGTTCTATATACAGTCTGAAGGGCCATTCAAAAGGTTACTGAAGGATGGCCGATGACTTTCTACTCTTTTGTGTTTCTATGCATGCTACATCATTCTCACTCTCCTCCGAAATTCTAGTTGAATCCAACCAATAGGTTTCAAACCTCTGTATTCAAATAAAACAGGCAATATATATCCTTGTTCAGAAACTCATTGAATTGTTCGCATGTGAAAGCACAGGTTTTAGAATGTTCTCAGATCATACACAAAAATTGCAATTCTATGGACACTGTTCTTGTAGACGACTTTTAGGACAGAAAGCTTGGTGCCGTACAACGAACTGGAATAATGTTTCACGGCAATACTTCCAACAAAAGCATATAACGTGGAAACATTACTTATCTCTTCGGATATTTTTTAGGAGAGTAGAAGCTCGTGGCCTAAAAACAAAGTTGCTGATCGACTATTGAAAACTCTTTCTTCAAAGTACTTGGATAGGTACGAAACTAAGTCACGATAGTTGTCAAAGATTTCATAACCAAACATTTAGGCATGAACCAGCATATTGAACTGACTTGTGGAGACAGGATTCTTTCTTGTAGGTAGAGTACGACCTGAGTTATTTGTTGACAAGTTTCATTCCCTTCATATTTTTGGTCATCGGCTATTTTGTAGGAAAGGACAGACTATTCTTAACGCTGTTACCGAGATGTTTATTTTTGTTTTCGATATTTTTGTATGATTCGAAAGAAGAACATCTTCAGCAAAGGTTCATTTTGTTCTCATTTGTGTCAGAAAATAGCGACTTCTAAGCTACATATAATCTTTCAATGTAATTTTGTATATTCATGAAGAGGCGCAAGACGATTAAAACTTTTTCAAATAGAAGTTAACATTGTTTATTTTGCTTTCCTATCGTTTGCTGAGGAGAATATCTAAACGAATCAACTCTTATAGAATTGAAGTTTCTGTCGTAATGCTGTTTTACATATATGTTACTGTTCAAGGGTATGACGAAGACGAAGTTCTTTGACAGGAACCGAAACACTGTGTCTGATTTTGCAATAAGATGTTTCCCAGTACATTATTATATTTTTTGGTGTCTATAAAACTCTTTTCGACCGAATTTCATAATCACTATTCTTTTGACCTAAAATGCAATGTCATTGAATTTATGAGTCAAATTGTCATCAATGTTGCTTATATGAAACTTTGTTGCTCTACAATCCAACCTGGACTTGGAAGATCAGTATACTTAAATCTTGGTTATTAGGTAGCCAATGTAAACTATCAAAGATATAAGCGCTAAGTACTAATGCAATCCATTCAGCAATTTCTGCAGCAATGATGAGTATTCCATTCGACTCTCACAGAACGCACAACTTATTGCTGAGATGTGTCTCTTCCTTAAAACTTGAGAAACATTCCAAAAAGTATATAAACTTCAACAAGTCGACTGAAAAGATTATATGGAAAATTTGGTGAGAATTTTGCAATTTTGAGGTAGACTCCAAGATGGTGCACCTTGCTACTACAAATTGAAATACATTGACATAATAGGCGCAAACGTTCAAACTCGGTTTTCGATCAATCGCGCAAACATCTTTTTTATGGAAAGTCATGAAGAAGCAGGAAAAAATCATAGTTGGAGATAACGTTTAATTCCAAAATGCTTATGGATAGAATAGAACGCCATAATAATAGAATACGACGATGACGACTAATTAAGCTACCATAAACAGAATAATTGTGTAAGCCGTATATCTCAAAGTGCTTCCAATGAGGAGTGCTTCCGACTGTTGATGTAAAACTGATGCTCACAATAACTAACGAAGGATAGACAACAACTCCATAGGGATCTCTAGGTTTCGGAGTGACAAGAAACGTTTCGACATATATTTTGGTTCACAAATATTCACTAGTAATAATCAAATAAGGTTATTCAATAAACGAATAGGATAATAAACACTATCCGTGACACGTTCTGCAAAATTTTTCGATATCACATACAATTGCATTCCTGAGTAGGTGATATCGCTGCGAAAGGTGACTTCTTCGAGGGTCACTAAATAAAGAAGATCCATTTATGCAAGTCTCAGCACATTGCTGTTTTTGACTTGCTGAAGGGCAGCTTATATCTGTTCCAAAATTTGCCTACCTTACATAAGAAGCGCTCATCATATTCACATATAACTGCAACTTCGCTTTCCTAGTCGTCAATAAATGACTTTAAAGCTATTATATGAGACAGGAAGCAAGCAACAATAGCAACCCCAGACACACGTGGATCTCTTTAGGACTTGCTTGTCAAGAAAACCACTCAACGAATCGCTTCAACCATCAAATTCTTCTTCAAAGGAAGTCTCACTCTGTTACGTTTGCAAAGAACTTGATAGATTTGCTGCTTGAAAAAGTATTTTCTCTTTCAGTACGAGAATTAGAAGCGATAAGAGTGAAGAAAACCTACTATAGATATTGAGTACTTTGTTGCACGAACATACATTTTGGAACTTTCATAGACTGCTAAAACATTCTGGAAAAAGTAGACAGTTAAATGATGGTTCCAGTATAGCTATCCTGACGTCTCAACGTCATAAAAATTACTCTTACATTCAAGAACCTCCAACACTCCACCATAAAAGACTTTCATTTTTGCAATCACGTTATACGGTACAAGCTAAAAGACGTTCTGCCCAATTAGTGCAACGATATATTTCCAAGACTTTGGCCTCTCAGAAATATGCGAGACATGCCAAGGGATGACTGGCATGTGCAACGTAGTTGACAATTTTGTGATGTGAAATTAACGGTGACTTCATATGACGTCAATACGCTGCATCCCACACGCGATGCGAATACATTGATGCCACTACTTATGAAAAAGAAAACAAAGTATGGTCTTGTGGAAGTCAAAATTCTTGGTTTCCAATGCCAAGTAAAAAAAGGCAACGCCTCATCGTCACTGAAATAGAATAGTTTCTTGAGATTCTACAAATAGTATTTCAACAATGAAACGCTAAAGTATAGGCATTTTTTTCAAATATGATATTGCATCTTCTGCTTCAACAAATATACTTTCGATTCTATGTGTTGAAGTTACTGTAATATTTGGAAGTAACTAAATTGAAACAAAGATTTTCATCAGATGCTTGTCATTGTGAGATACGACTCTGTAGAGATTTCCCGAAGCAGTCATGTTTAGTCAAATTTACTCCAGAACTACAAAGGAAAACATAGACAGTGAATAGCAAGTAAAAACAAGTCGAGTTTCCTATTACTGACAACTTCGCTGAAGCTCCTGTGTTCATCGTTTCTTTTAGTGATTCTTGTTGAACCTACAAAATATAGCCTGCGATTGTGTTATTCTGAATAAATACGAGTAGTTGAATAGAACTATATATTTTCATGGTTTTCAACAATTTAGGGACAGATTTTTTCAATTGGTTTCCAGTCGTTTCAATATTTCGAGATAACTCAGTGATTATCTGCAGTCAACTTTTGTTTACGAAACCTGACACTCTATTCTTTCTTCCTACTCATCTTTTCCGAAATTCTGTTGCAGAGTTTGTGATATTTTAGTGAACTTTCTTTTGTCCTTTGCGAGGCGACAGAAACGTGAAAAACACTATTAGGAATAAAACCATTCAGGATTTTGCGTTGTTCACAATTTGTTGGCTGTTCGAGTATGTCGAAAACATTACTTGGAACGCCTCTGTAACGTAATAAATAACTCTTTAGCCATCACAGAAGGACATGTCTTTCTCTTTGAGCTGCTTTCTAACCTCTTTGATATAGACATCTCAACTTGGTTTCAGAGTAGACTTGGGAGACTGTTCTCACAATTTTCTATTAAATATAACCAGCCGCAGAGCTCACTCTGGCTAGCAACATTCCCCTTTCACATATACTTACTGAATTACTCTATCTCAATCGTGGGTCTGGGTAGCTCTAATTGCTGTGATAGCTTTCATATTATCGTCTTGACTTTTGACATAGGTTGAACTGTCACATAATTTTGTACATTGTTGTTGATTTATCTTCTTCTTTTATAATCTAGTGAAAGAATTCAAAATAGAGTTTTTCCTCAAGCAATTGTTTTCAGAGATAAAGAGCGCTTCTAAATATGATCCTTTTCAACTTCAGGAAACGAAGAAATTTCATCGTTGCACAAATCTTGTATATAAAATAAATTGAGGTGGATGCTTTCGAATAGAGAAGATCATTCTCCCTGAAGTGTCTCTGTTGAACAAGTAAAATTATCTTTGTCATATATGCTCTCTATAAGCTTATTTTTGCAGAGAATATTGAAGTAACCTTTCGTAGAAGGATATTCTAATTAATTTTCCCAACGAAGTTGTTGTAATCTTGACTGTTTCGACGAGTTGAATGAATGAATGTTGAATCAAAATTTAGACCAACAGTTTTGGATTTCATCCTTGAAAAAATTGAAAAACTTCATCTTACTTGTTTTTTTTGGCTCCGTCTGAAGATGGGTGAAAGTAGAGTTGCATGACAAATATGGTCTCTTCTTAGGAACACTTTGTTGTCTATTTCTTAAAAATATCGCAGAAATAAATTTTTAAACAGCTTCTGTTTGAAGGATTGAAGTATTTTCGTTCTTTCAGTTGCTGTTGCGTACGTTGATTAAAAAGCACCCTCATATTGCGCTAACCCAATTCAATTCATTTCTCCGGCGCATTGGAATGTCCCTTTGATTCTTACCTGAAAAATTGAACGCTCACTTCGTTTGAATTATACAACACTAGTACCTTTATTGACACTATTGGCGGTTTGAGTTATATGTTTTCACTTCTACTCTGTTAGCAATGACGAAAAAGTGAGACCACGCATAGCAGTAATCATTCCTCTTCGCCAGAGACCATTGGATGAGAAGTTCATATCGGTTTATTTCGCAAACTATTTAAAAAGCTTCAACAACGTTTCGTACGAAATATTTTTTGCTGAGCAAACAAGCGAGTATCACTTCAACAGAGGACTACTTTTTAATTCAGCTTTTATATTTCTAAGAAACAAATCATATGATTGCTACTGTCTACAAGATGCCGATACTGTTCCACTGACGAGTAGTTTTCTATATCATTGCCCAACAGGAAAAGTACCTTATCATCTAACTCCTCTAGATATTCACCCCCATGTGAATTACCCAGATAACTTAGCTGGCAATGTTATTTTTACTGCCGAACAGTTCGAAGTTATCAATGGTTTTAGTAGTTGCTTCTGGGGTTGGGGTAAAGAAGATGACAACCTTGTCAAACGTTTTCAGTCGAAACAAATGTGGCCTCCTGAAGCACCTCCGAGTGGGACCGAGCGTTTCTGGCATGTTGATTGCGAACATGAAAGAATTCAAACAGACTATCCCGAAGAAAAGTTTAAGTTCCTATTTGAAGATCTTGGTTACTTCGGTTTGAACACCTCAAAGTTTGAAGTGCATTCATTCTATAGAGTTTCAAGCGCCCATTCCATTTGGAAGATAGTCTTGAAACTATATTGTGACTTGGACTACAGTCCTTGGTGCGCAAACTGATATTTTGGAAAGCTTTGAGTTCCAAATACCCTTAGTTGCAGCAAAAGGAGTGAAGACTTCAAATTGCGATGTAATCTTCACTTTGTGCTCTTTGAGACTGCTAAAATTTGAGTAAACAAGAACTGTTCGTCAAAATGATTCCTATGAGATCTATTATCCAAAAGCTTGCTTTCGATACACAAATGTACGCAATTTGTTTTCCAACAAGTTCTTTTCGAGTGGAGACTAGAGTTTACTCTTGTTTCGTTTGTTAGATGCTTAGTTACCCTTTCCACTGGACGCTTCGTCTTGTTCTCTGTTCAATGAAATTGTCACTTTACGAAAGTTGGGTATTCGGCCTGTCGACTTCTTTGAATCTTGAATGGGATAGACGATATAACTTACTAAGCTTTTTGCAACGTTTCCGTTTCTTATGGCAGATGAGTGCGCACAATTTCGTTCCTTTTCTGTATTTATCTTACTCAGTCAACCCTTCCAGGTGCACTCTGTTTTTCTTGATTGTTTGAGATGGTTGAAAGTCATCAATATTGTCCTGCCTCATGTAAAAATATTTTACAAGATTCATAGAGGAACTGCTTGAAATATCAAAAATTATAATCATTCGAAGTTCTTCTTTGTGAACTAGGACGAATAGGAGCCGTAGTCTGAACTGAGACCTTAACCTCAGTCGCTTCTTGCTTATGCGCTAAAGAATTTCTTCATATCTGAATCCCTTTTCCCTTAAGGTAAAGTTGTTTTCAACAAAGTATTTATCGCAAACACTCGACAAAATATGTCCTTGCAGACTATCATCTAGAGCATTTGATAACATCTTCGAATTGTGTCTCTAAATGTGCTCCAACTATTTAACCGTAGCAACTTCAGTTTTTTTACAGTTAGAAGCTTCTACCAGATAATTAGCTATATAATTTAAATTTATTCTTACAATTTGCTTTTCACTGAAGTGGATTTTTCAATGTTATTCTTTAATGCTTTGTGAAACGCAAGATGAACATCATAAATCATGAGGCAGACTATCAGCAGTTGGCAATATGCCTCTTCCTTTTTTTCGCATACTTGATCGAACTGTGCATTCGTAGTAAGGTTTGTCCTCACCGACAATTCTATGCGATTGAAGCTGTATTAAATCAAACCCATCTACTAAAAAAAGTGTTGACTCCTAATTCGAACACATATTTTTACTTTGTCCATTCAAGGTATAACTCTAAACAATGCTGTTCAAGAACCAGAATTACCTGTACCCGCCGATTTTCCTTCACACTAGTTTTCGTACTATTAGTTATCGTCTTCGTTATACTCTCTGGGAGTGATCTTCCTCGGCTGTTTTAAGCAATATTTAGAACCTCCGTCGAGAACGAAATTTTTAAATCACTTCGAAGAACAAACCATACTCTTCTAGTTCGAGATTCTGTTTCGAAGATTGAGTAGTACGGGACTTGAGCAAAAGGACCCCACAGACTAAAATGAATAATATTTGTCAGCTATCTAGTTCAGCAGAAATTGTATGACGCGATGATGAAACTTCTCCTTTGAATATGAAGGCATAACGTGTTTAAAAATCAAGCTGAGATGCGTGGCACGGTTTGGAAAATTGCAAAAACAGCAGTATTGTGTGACTCCGCCCTTATCCAATTTTTCGTAAAAAAAGACTATGCGTGTAAATCCTTACAGCGAAGATACCTTGACTACTGAGTTTGCTTTGAAACACTGATTATGCGCTCAGATGTTAGCATTTAAAAATTAGTGACGGTTTAGCTCTCATTCTTTTATTTTTGAAAAGAGGAACAGTTGAAGATATTCAATAATTCTATTTTTCTTGTTGAGGAAATTTGTCGCAGCTGGAAGTTTGCATCTACAAGAAATTTGTGGCTCGAGACTCGGTAACTGCACTAACTTTTGACTCTAGTGGAATTATCTCCTTTTAGCAGAACGGTTTTCGATAGAAATTGCTCTGTGTGAACGTTCCGTGATAGTGTCAAATTTGGAAGATGTTTCGGTAAGAGCGAATAAACTGGACAGTTTCTACTTGACGGATTCAACAAATATACGGGTTTTCCTCTTTGAAATTGTGTTGTCGAGATTCAATTCTTGGATCGAAAGATATGCATAAACTACAGTCTCTCTTTCATCAGTTTCGCACAAATATCTGTAACAGTGGTCCGTTCGTTGCAGCCAGAGTCGAATCAGACTGTCGCTTTTACGTGGTTATCTTGTTTCATTAAAAATTTCTTCTTACACTCAACTCTTTTGTAGAAGCGAAAGCCATGAAGCGACCGAGAGACTGCTGATGGAAAACAAACGAGCTTTTTGGGTTATTTTGCAAAATATCTCTACAATAAACCCAAGCTTTGGTTTTTACATGAAGCAACATCAAGTTGTGCAGCAACATTTTTCCTTTAGTATTGGGTATCATAGTATGTTTCTCTAAGGGATGCACAGCTTTCCTAGCTGAGTATCTAGCCTTCACTAGTTTCTTATTATCAGGTATTCGACTACGTTGAACTAAACAGAGTTCGAATTGTTCGGTGGGACTGCTAGATAGTAAAGTGTTTAAGTCTCTCCTCTCCTGAATGTGTTGCGTTGTACAAAAGAAAGAAGACATTCAACAACTTACTGGCACTTATGAAGAACTGACCATTCTTTCACAGTACAAGTATGGCCTTAAAAACATGCAAAATTCAACAAACCAGACTCCTGTTTTGCGAGTTGTCTTTGAATACATTCCATTCCGTATGCTTTTGACCTGTCCGGATCCCGGTATGAACTTCCTATTCGTCCTAACCTTTCTTTTGCGGCTTTTGTAGAAAGCCTTAGTAGAGTTGCCGAAAGCGCATATTTTGGAGTAATCTATAGTTTTGATGAGTATTATTACCTCGTTCCTTCATCTAACTTTTTTCTTTTGTGAGGACTTTGAAATTTATGCAGTTTTATGAATTCTTATGGCCTCATCGTCGTGCGTTGCAAGATTGAGTCATTATTAAGAATTTAACAAACTTCGAGCGTTTGTGATGCCCTTTGTTCAATTTATCATTGTGACGAGATACGAATAATATTTCTAGTTATTGTTTAGCCTTTTATCTTTCATCTGCATCTCTCAAGAAGGAGTAAAGAAAACATCTTAGTCAATTAAATTGTTACCGTTATAATGTAGAAATCCAATAATCCATCAATGTTGAAATTGTTCAGGGACATTCATAGGGAAGGAAACCAATGCTGTTTGCTGTAGTAGCTACTTGGATCAGTCCACGAAGGACCTACGTACTTTTTTGTATTCTCTCCATCCTTCTGTTTTGGTTCAGTATAGCTAACTTGAATATTTTGACAAGATCCAAAACTTTTAAACTTCCCCCCTGTGATATTGCAGCCCTCACGATAGGCTACAACGAAGAATGCCTTGCCGCCTTCACAGTAGCGTCGGTTTTATTGCAAGTAGATAGATATGTGTTTGTGGACACCAACTCGTTCGACAGAACGGTGTCACTTATTAAACACATATTTTCCGAAGAAGTTAAGACAGGGAAGTTGAGAATAATTTCCAAAGGTATCGAAGACTTCGACGTTTCATCTGCACGGAATGAAGGGCTTCAATGGCTGAAGAATCAGAATTGTACAAAACTTTTAAAGATTGATGCAGACGAAGTATTTTATAGAGCTGGAGCAAGGCTCTTGGTCGACACAGCGAGATATTTGGAAGAGGATGTTTCGGAAGTTGAGTTTTGTGAATATGAGTTGTATCAAAATGAAGTTGAAACAAACACAGAGTGGATGAAAGCACTGTATAAGGACATTGTGGGAGCAAGTAACCAAACTATCTTTTATCAGTTCCCTCATATTCCGTCAAAACAACGAATCTTTAATCATCTTCAGAATATATATGCGTCAGGAAAATGGACTGATGAAGCCGAAGGAAAATCGGCAGAAAATCTTCATACAACAGATGGGAAAGTAATGAGATTGCCAGATATTGTCAACGTTCACTATGGCTGGGCTCGCAACTTGGAGTATAAGCGAAACAAATCAATTGCCTGGATGGGGAAACCAGAAGCTCATCCTTGGGTAAACTCTATAAACCCAAGAGACCCAAGTTCAGACTTGAAACAATTTAAAGGTCACCCAGAAGTCATCTACGAGTACATTGAGAGGGTTTCTTCTTTTCTGAATATAGCTTATGATAAGGTTTGATATGCGAAAGGAAATAAAATCAACCTTTTGCCTGAAAAAAAGTACGAGTTATTGTAGGTTGCTTGCAGTCAAATGGATGAACAACATTCCATAGTGAAATGCGAAGATTCTCCATGTGCCAGTGGTCTCTCGTGTGCGAATCGATACAAGTCTTGAAGTATCTCAACGCAAAGGCTAAAGCAAGATCTTGGCAATCGGTTGCAACCTACAATCTGAAAGCATTTAGACAAATATCACCTAATTTTGAGGGAAGGTGATACTAGAGAAGACGAGTGTGGTTGCCTTTAGATTGAAACTGCTCTAGTGAAGGTGTTCAAGTCTATCCACCACTGTTTGTTATTGTACTCCTTCGCACGCCTTGCAATAGACCAATGTTGGCTTGATACTCGATCGATCAGTTAAAACTAAAGTTGTTTGAGAACTAACAGAAATTGCCTAGACTCAGAAATAAGGAAGTGACCTCTAAAGACAAAATTAACACTTTAGGCCGTTGACACAAAGGATGAGGAATTAGAACAGTGAGAGCAACCAATAGGTTCTGTTAAGGTTTATAAGATACCTTTTCAGTGTCTATTCGGTCTTTTCAAACTTTTCATAGTTGTCGCATTTTTTTTACTGCGCCATGGAAGAAGGCTTTATCGATGCTTAAAGAGATTAACCCTTTCATGGGCTTTTTAATTACGATATATTTGTTTAGTTTTGACATGACCGAAGTTAGACAATTGACACAGCCCGTCGCCTATTAAGCTAGCAAATTGTCTTCACATTTGTCGCATGAACTTCTTCTGTAGACAAAGTACGAAATATCTGAATTATACACTGTAAACTTGTAACGAAAATCACTTTCTATTAATGTACCGAAATTCTCGACTGCTGTCAAACTTGGCGTGTCAGCAACTTGTTCATAGACACAGAAGAGAATAATCTCTCGAGAAACATTTCTCTACATTATGCACACTTCAAAACAGGGATTCTTTCAATGAGTGTGTCCGTCCATTGTTCTGGCAACATAACATAAAATACTCAGCTTCCAATGTTGCACCAAGTCTAAAGTTCCTTCTTGCATCAACAACCAATCAAAAGATCCTTCAACAGCTAACAAGAAACTCTATCATTCAACGACACAAGAGTACCAACCAAACTTCTATGACAATAAAAGGAATATCTTTTGAATACGTGATCTTTTTTTAGTGGAAGCAACACGAGATTCTTTCTCTTTGTTCTACTAAGCATTGCCATTGGTATTTTATTTACCTGTCTCAACAACAAGCGATTGCTTCCAATAGTCTTCGTAACGTCAAGGAAAAGGAACCACTAAGTCTTCCTAAACTATTCAGTAATCTCACGAGGAATTCCGTATAAAAATTGGTCTTTGAAAAAGTACACTCTTGTAGCTCTTTTTTTTCTCTCTCTCTCTTTCTCTCTCACATTCATTTACTTGAGATATTTCACTTAAAGTCAATTCTTTTTCACGGTCTCAACAAACGATTCCACAGCTTGCTTTACTTTAGGAGGCCATATTTTTTCCCTTTCAATAAATATATGCGTGTATATCTTCGGATGTTCAACTAGTTTCCACTGCGATTCCGCTGTTTGAATATTACCTTCAGCATATTCTATTCCAGCAAGTACAACATGAATATCTGATAATTTTGGATACTTTTGTGCCACTCGATATATTATGGAACGAGCTTCAAATGATTTGCCTTCCGGTAGAATTCAAAAAAAATAGCCTGCAAATAATATGTAAAACTTACTTTTCTCGAATAATAGCATTCCATAATTGAACCAAAAAGGTTGGACTTCATTTGGTCTACTCTCCACAGCATTTTGAAATTCTAAAAAGGCTTCATCCCACTTTCCTTCATAAGCGAATAACAATGCTCGAGTAGAAAGAATCAAAGAATCCTTAGGCTTCCACTGGGCTGCTTGTTCAATGTCTGCCATTGCCTTTTCAATATCTCTCAAAGCAATCCAAGTATTTGCTCGATTGAGATAAACAATCCAAGTATCATTCGATAAAGGTGCTAGTTCTAATGCTCGAGTATAGTTGGTGATAGCTTGTGAATATTTACCAAAGATAATCTGAAGAAAGTTATGTATATCTTGTGTAATAATAACTACAAAACTATCGGTCTTACCTGAATATTGGCCAAATTGCTGTATGCTGGAGCAAACGTAGGTTCTTCTTGTATCAGCTGTTGATATAGCTTTTCGGCTGCTGAGAACTCTTCAAGTTCGGCAAGTTTCTTTGCTTTTGAGAATATTTTGGCTCCCTTTCCAGTAATTTTATTGTTTTCAAAACCGTTCTCTCCTTGTGCTTGTCGTCCAGCAGATAAATAGTTGATATGGGGAATATCAGTCTTCCACTCCGAACACCAACCTATATTGAAATATTTTATATAACCAGTATAAAAAATAGCAGAGCCTGCAAGTAACAACGCCATATATTTCAATGGCCCTTTGAGACAACTAAAGGAACTCTGATTCCCACAAGCTATCCAAGTGGTACGACACAAAGTGCACTTGTACTTAATACGAATCTTTAGACGTGACCTATCCACCAAAAAACTATTAGTTTTCTTGCTCCAAGTACAAAACAAGCTTGATCTATCATAACACAATCGACATTGACTATCCACAAACATATTCGCAACTCCGAAAGATGAATCGATAATTAGTTTTCGTTGGGAGATTGTTTAGGACGTCGTCGAAGGTGAAATTGATTCACGTGTGTGTGTTCTTTAGTATCGGCAAGTCATTATGGTAAGTTGGTTTGGCTGAGAAAGACTAATACCCAGTGAATAATTTTACTAGTCTGTTTTATTACAAAGTTCCGAGTTTCAACACATTCTTCGTATTCTAAACACCAACATAGACGGCAAGAGGAAGGTCATGTATGCCTTAACCTCCATCAAAGGTGTGGGTAGGCGTTTCTCTAATTTGGTATTGAAAAAAGCAGAAGTTGATGTTAGCAAACGTGCTGGAGATTTGACGGCGGAAGAGATTGATCGCATAGTTACCATTATTCAGAATCCGCGACAGTTTAAAATTCCGGACTGGTTTCTCAACAGACAAAAGGACGTTAGAGATGGAAAATATACTCAGCTAATTTCCAACAATCTAGACTTTAAGTTGAGGGAAGACCTCGATCGTTTGAGAAAGATCCGTGCTCACCGTGGCTTGAGACATATGTGGGGTCTTCGTGTGCGAGGTCAACATACAAAGACAACTGGTCGTCGTGGAAGAACTGTTGGTGTTAGTAAGAAGAAAGGATAAACCTTTTAAAGTTCCGTCTTGAAAAAGTTGGATAATAAATTCTTGTTATTCAAAGGTAACTTGAGGTGGGAAAGGAATGCACGAGTGGATACCAAACTTGACTTGGGGACAATATGAACAAACAGAAAGTGGAAACAAAGCAAGTCTTTGGTTTCAAAATAATAGTTCCCATACAGTTAGTGAACTGAACTACAGCTTTGAGGGTCCATTTCCTTCCTCTGTTGGTCAACCTATTTTGAATGACCCTTCCGCTCAACCTTCCTTGCAGTTATTCGGAAGTGTACCCCTTAAAGAGGCTCAGACTGTGAAGCACACAACAAACTTTTCTTCAGAAACCAGAAAAATTTTTGAAGAACAGCCACAATATATTGTGCAGCCCAAAGACCCTTTCGCAACTTCTCGGAAGGAAAGTGGACAAACGACACCTTTTGCATTGAAGCCTCGTGAATACCCTGTTCAACAAAGAAAGACAGCACAATTATTACTTTCTCGTTGTTCGTCTGAGTTTTGTCAGTATGATATAGTCAAGCAATATTTTGAATCGATACTTCCAGGAAAGGTCGTACAAGTCCAAGTAAAACCAGAGAGAGGCTCGGCAATTGTATCCTTCTCAACAGAAGACGACGCTGAAATTGCCTTGAAGGCAGGTACTCCACAGGGTGAATATAGAATGCGAATGCGATACTTTATTCCAAAAGATTATCGTCGAAGAGATTATTTTGCTTACCGTGACCCTTATTTTTCAGCAGAGGCTTCTGGGAACGAAGAAGAAGTTGTATCCAGTAAAATGGATACTGAAGACCTTCCAGCATTTGAGACCCCTCTTCCTTCTTGTAGTGACAACGTGGAACAGAGTAGAGCTTGGAAGCCTTTTGGATACAACAAAGAGTCTTTAATGGAAGCCAAAGTTGCAAATGAAGATGAAATTGTTCGCAAATTGAAGAGAGAGTCACGCTTTATTCAAAATGTTGTTTCTGATGATGAAGGAGAAGTAGAACATGTCGATGATACTGGATGGAGAACAGCTGGTGAAAAACAGCAACTATCTTTGGCTCATAATCTGATTGGAACTTGTTTAGAAATGTGTCCTGCTGAAGAGCGGACGCGACGTGAACTTCAGAGAGATTTATCAATATTTGAAATTGACTACTGTAAACCAACAGTGGAAGGAGAGCCTCCAAAGGTAGATCATTTAAAAGCAGTTAAGAAGTATGTACGTTCTGCTGCCTGTCAAGAAGCACCAAAACCAAATGAGATCAGACCACCCTATATCTTAGAAAAGACAATGGAATATTTGATGGAATATATTGTAGATAGGAAGGATTGTTCGTTTAGTGAAGTGCACAATTTTGTTAGAGATCGTACGCGTTCTATTCGTCAGGATTTTACCTTTCAAGGTGTTCGTAATGAAATGACCATAGATATTATTGAAAAGACTGTAAGATTTCATATATTATCAGAACAAAGACTTTGTGAAGAAGATTCCAGTGTCTATTCAAGTCGCCAAAATATGGAACAATTGGACAAGTGTCTGATATCGCTCAGAGAAATGTACAGAGAGAGACGTGCAAAAGGTTTGACAACTTCAGTCAATGAAGGAGAGTTTCAAGCTTATTATGTTTTATCACATTTCGATCCTCACAGGTAATACCAAAAGATTCTTTCTATTTTGCTTTTAAAATTAACGGGAAATTACTGTCGCAATTTTAGTATATTGGCTGTTTGTAGAGAACTTGATATTCATGTCTTGAAGAGTAGACAGGTTGAATTTGCCCTGAAAGTATATCAAACGTTGCGAAGTAATAATTACGTTGGATTCTTCAGACTGTTACAGCGTGCATCCTATTTAGTGGCTTGTATGATGCAACAACATTTTTCATTCGTACGCAAATCGGCTCTGTTAATTATGCAAAAATGTTACAGTCGCTTTCCTGTTATGCCTATTGCAGAGTTGGAAGAAATGTTGGCATTTGAAGATTTGGAGGATACATTATCTTTTTGTGAATCGTTAGGTTTTGTTTCAGACTACCTTGAGGATGGAATCAGAGTGATTCGTTTGGATAATACGGCAAGTGCTGACGAGTTGACAAAATATCATCCTCGACGAAGTCTTAAACATATTGAGCCTAAATCTAATGGTTTTTCTGTAAAAGATATTATGATGGGAAAGACTGAGATATTAGATCATGGGACTTCTTCTAAGAAGCATCGAGATTTATTGCATGTCAGGGAAGCAAGGAACACGCAACCATTGCCTCGTATACAACAAGAAAATTATGCCTTGAAAGACAATGAAAGGAGACCAACCAGAAAATTATCAGCAAATGCACTAGAATTTATTCCTCATAATCAACAGCAGATGGAACAAACCAATTTTATTGCTATGCAAATGAATGTTCCCTGTCGATACATCAAAGAGGAGCTTAACCGGAACAAGAGTAACTCATGGAGCGATAAATGTGTTATGGGAAGAGCAGATACTTTGCCATCCAATCAACGACGACTAGAAGGACCGCCTCCAGGCACTTCATCGTTGTCACCGGAATTCTCAACCAAAGATGATATTCCATTCACAGGGCAGCGTAACACAGCAGATATGACGCAATCTTCCCTATCTTCAGAACTAAGATTGGACAAGGAAGATGAGAATATACCTAAAATAGATTATTTTCATTGCAAGGATTCAAGTCCAAAGATACCAGGCAGGTATTTGAAACGCAAAAACCTGTTTTGGTCAGATGAAGGTGTAAGGAGAGAAAATGAATTTCTTGGAGAAGGCAAAAAATCTAAGATTGTAGAAGAACAGTCAGAATGGAATGCAGCTTTAGTCAACCATTCTATCGTAGAAAAATCCAAAAACTCGGAGAATATTATTGAGAGGGATACTGAGGAAGTCAGGTCCGACAATGAACTATGGATAGCATCCCAAAGAAGTCAAGGTTCCAGACTCCTAAAGTTTCTTCCACAAATAAGAGAGTTGCAATTGAGATACAGAAATCTCGCTTCTAAGTCTGTTGTGGATACAGAAAAGACCAAAGAGTTATCCACACTGATAGAGAAGATTGAAGAGATAAGACGACAGTTGTTTCAGTTTCTTCTACAAGTCAATGCGACAGATATATGTAATGATGACAAGGAACTGAGGAATATTGTTTTCTCCATTCGAGAATTTTATGAGAATTTAGAGGTTTTTATATCTGATATGCTATCTATCAAATGTCAGTGGCAGTGCGAACTGCGAAAGTTGAACGATGCCGCAAGATCGCTCATTAGAGCTCCAGCAGAAGCAGTTAGTAATTACTCGAGCAACGAAGATAGAGCTGTTTTTGCTCAGAACTCAAAAACTCCGATTAATATGTATCGTGTCAGAGGACATCCACTGAAAATTCAGTCTACAGACGTCAAAGAAGTGAGACATACAACTTGCTTGATTACTGTGAAAAAGTTGGTTAGTCAAGAGGAGCAAGAAGTTGTAGCCCAAGGTTTAAAGATGCTCTCTATGGGAATAACAAGCGAGAAGGAGAGCAGTTCACATTTCATGGTTCCTTTGGTTGATTGCTATTGCGAAGTTTGGACGATGGACTCAGATACTGCTTTTGTAGAAGGTGTTTATACGATGGCAAAGCCGAATATACTAGTAACTGGAGTTAATGATGTGTTTACAATAGATTGGAAGCTGTGGAAAAGAGAACTGAAGTCCTTCATATTGAAGAATTTTTCGATTGCAGTTACCATGTTGGTGTTTGTGCATTCAAATCAGCAATATTGTAGAGAGTCTATTGATTTAGGCAAGTTAGTAGATGATGAGTTGTCAGACTTACAAAAAGATGGATTTATATCGTCCGTTTCCATTGTCCGAACTGATCGGAGATATGCGCATGAATATTTCCAGAAGCTGGCTGATATCTGGGAAACAATCATAAATGATGCTGAACGGGGTTTTCAAGTTGCAAAGTATTTGTGGATTTACCCATCGATATCCACGGGATATTATACAGCTCTGGAAGTTGCGATGAGTTGTGTCCGCTTAGCGTTTGATCAACTATTCGTGTGCAATTATTCGTTTGAAACTTTGTGCGCTGAAAATTTTGGCTGGATTGCGAACAAATTATCGTCTATAAGTAACCTTTGTCTTCAAGATTGCAAGTACCGGGAGAATTTTGTTATAGCCACTAAGGCTTTCCAGAAGCTTTGTTGGAATGCCCGTCACATCTTTACGAAATTGGGTCAAACTCAACTCTCAAATGAAGAGCTAATTTTGCTTATTATGGATCATGGTAGTAATTGGTGGCAAGACGTGGAGGATATGCTCGAATCTTCACTGGGTTCTATTTCTGTAATATCATTGCCTATTCGACTGGACCGCCTTTTGAAGGATAAAGAGGAATCAGGAAGCTTTTTGTTGTCAGACTCATGTGTGATCCCGGTAAGAAGAAAGAATAGAGGAGTAGATATTTCTCTACGCAGTTTATCTGTTTCGAACACGTCGTCATCAACAGAGCCCTACGAAGAGGTTCCAGAGTGGTTACAGTCAGATAAACAGCATTTATCTGAGCTTGAAGAGAGGATGAGGTGGTATTTATTTTTGTGTTATTGTGGTTTGATTGTTCTAATACGTGTGTTGAAGGGTCTCAACTATTCAAGACAAGGCTGTTTTACTGGCTTTGATAGATACCAAACAACATTGGTTATAAAGTAGTCTATCTGAAGCAAACATTAATTACTTTTACCGAATTTAACAAATGTGAACTCATTCTTTTGAGATAATTATGTTGAAGCAATATTTTGTACGAGGAGTGGTTACTTTCTCCCATAACAACTGAGATAGGCGTTGGTCGGAAGGTGAGCTGATACGACGTAGTAGAATACAGTTGTACATAAGAGAATCGAGCTCAGCGACAAAATCCCCGATAAGGCATAGCATAATATCGTGTCTATAATAATAATAATAGTTGCCAGCAGATAGTTGAGTTGTAAGTTGATTTCATGAATTGATCATATATATTTATACTTGAAACATTTACGCCAGAAACTCCCGGACACCGCAAAGTATAGAATTGTTACAAGTTCAACTTATTGTTTCTGACAATTTTTGAAGATTTTTCGTCTTCCACTTTATGATTTAACATTAGCAACTTGATATTTTTTACCGAACTACCTCACCAACTGTCCACCCACAAAATTTTGCATTTGAAAGTGTCATGTGCCAGAAACTAACTGGGACGTTCTCCTGGTGGAGAAGTTTTAAAGTCGATAAGGTCACAACTAAACTACCACCAAGAAAGCTTTTGTCCGCTTTGAAGGTTTTCTTAATTGTTCTCGTTTTCATTTTCTTATTTCTAAAGGACTTCTTTTCAAATAGCTTCCAAGACGTGAGTGACCTTGTGAGATGGAATCTGGCGTTTTTCTATCACTCAAATGATTATACCCATTCTTTAAGTTTTAAAATACTAGAGGAAACAGAAACTCGTGTTTACTGCCTTTCTCACATAGAATATCCTACCGTGTTAGAGTCAAAAGAACATTCACAACAGGTTGACGTATACATTGGGCTACTTCTGCATTCAAATGAGATATCACTGGTTAGAAGTTGGGTGTCGGAAACAACAAAACTGTTAAAGAACTTAATTGAACAAAAATTAGACGTATTTGTAAGTATTATAGAAGATGCTGGGAAGCAAGACGTGAAGGAACAACTTCGGGACTTCTCAAGTTTCTTAAGGGAACTCAAAGTTGGTTATCGCATCATACTGGGAAAAAGTTTTGTAGGGTATCCTCATCGCATTTATACTCTCAGTAGAATACGAAATTGTGTTCTTCTGCCTCTTATTCTTCAGGAGATATCCGCGACTCATGTACTAATGTTCAATGATGTGACTTACCAGTTTGAAAGAGTTTTGGATCTCATTGTCGATGGACAAAGCTATGACATGAAATGTGGTATTGATTATTTCATTAACAATGACAAGACTCTGCAACTGTATGATTTATGGGTTATGCGAAATATGGATGGCGACATTCCAAGAGCAAAATATCCCTTCTTTAATAGATTTGATAGTGACAGGTTCGTCAGAAAACTCCCATTTCGAGCTTACTGCTGCTGGGGTGGTATCGCACTTCTGAATGGAAGTCTCTTTCGGGAAGGAATTCGTTTCAGAGGCCTTCCGAATCTCGCTTCTAGCAGTTATCAGAGTGAAGCAGAATGCCCACAGTCTGAAATCAACTTTTTTTGTGACGATGTGTGGGATATAAGAGGAAAGGCAAACGTATTCATATACTCATCACTTTTCTCTGTCTACCGCTCAGATGAATTAGAGTCTGTTTCCTTGCACTTGAACAAGATTCAAAATCAAAAGGCACAAGGCGTTGCGGAAATATCCCCACCGCAACACAGGCCTAAGAATATTGTCTGCTGTCCCTGGATAGAAGGTGTTACTAATATTGCCGGTGCAACTACAGTTTGTTATTCCAACTATCCCATCTATAAGCTCCCTGAAGGTCCTGTGTAAACAAATAAAGAATATTTTTCACTAAATAAAATGTTCTTGTTAAAGAAATAGAGACTCTATCTTATAAGTATAGCTTCGAATACTGTGAAGTTTCGAATAGTTGACTGTGCTCGAAATTTTATAGCGAACCTGATATCTTTCAAGATGGACTAATTCATTCAGTAGGCTACGTCGTAGGTTAGAGTTCCATTTGTTTGGCAAAAATTCCGCGCCTTTCATAATTACAGAATGTCCCGACAGTTAATGAGTTTTTCGATTCAGCATCATTTATTTTACTATCAGTGTTAATCAGGGCTGTTTTTCTGCTAGTGTGCTGCGATGAATACTGAATATTGACCGAGTTGACATAGTTTTTCAGGGACTGTAGGCAGGTTGCCCTTTTTCCCAGATATAGTATGTAGATAACGAGTAATGCTTTCATAAGACAGTTCACTATTCAGGGAAAAAACTCTTCAAGTAGTATGCTTTTCCCTCAAAAAACCAAATCATTCCTAGGAAAAAGGGTAGCCTTGCTACAAGCATCTATCCAGAAGTCAAGTTGGTTTCGTTGTCTTAGAATTGGAAGATCCAAGCCTTGATTTCGTACAATCCGAAACATTTTCAATAGGCTTGAAGAATCTGACGAAACAATCTACAAAAGTAGTGGTTGAGACGAAGTGTCTCTTTCTGGTTTGCAATTTATGTTACTGAGTCTCAGGAATTCTGAATGGAAAAATTCATTCTGTGGAACTGCTTCAAGATGGCGGTATATTTTGGTTCCCTTCTGAAAGACTCATATTCCTCATGAGTTTAATATTTGATATCTTTCAGACAAACGGTTTAAATAGAAACAGCAAAAAATGGCATTCAATAACAACCTTTTGTGCGAAATTTGAACCTGTTTTAAACGCTTCGATAGCCTTAGTGAGAGCGATAGCAAAACTCTGCATCCTACGTCCTACTATGCTCGCAAATGCCTCTCAATAAAATTCTGTTTTACCAAGACATGCATTGCGTCACAAGAAAATCTGAATACTCTGTGAATTGTATGGGAAAGGAATAGAATGACCTTGACCTTTCTAACGGTTAAGTCTGACAAAATTCACTCTAACTAGAGACTCCTTATCAACTCCATTCACAAAGGGCCATTATCTTGAAATATAAGAATCTGCCAGGGAAGTTAAGTGGAGAGCAATTACCAGTGGCAATTACAAATGATACTAATAGTGCATTAAGGAGAGCTTTTTCCAAACTTACGAGAAGTGAAAGTCTTCTTGGAGAAGAACATAATGCCAATAATCAGGTATCCTTACTAAATATCGAAGTATAATTGGAATACAAAGTTGCTTTGACATAATTTAAGTGATTCTAAGCTTCTCTACAAAGCTGCGACAAAGGAACATAGCAATTCAAAATTCTGCCAGTATCGATGACGTGCTTAAGTAGGGACATTCTTAACACTCGCATTTGAAATTGGATAACGAGCTATTATCGACGACAATGGAAAAAAGACTTTTTTGGCTTTTGTTCTTCTTCACTTTCTTTCTTTGTTATTTCTATTTAAGAAACGGTTCACTCAACACAATATTATCCATTGCAGAGAGTACCCCCGTTTTTGTGAAGATAGCCCACCTTTTAAAACGACTAGAAGGTAGGGAAAGTATTCGTGCTTCAACGAGTTCCTACCCTTCTATTTCTTTTCTATCAAGTCAAATGCCTTACTATGCATTTGAGTATTCTTTAGACTCTAACTGGACTATACCTGTGTTTAGTTACGCTGGTTATAAAAACTTCAACTACTCGGTTGTATCCGTTTCAACAATTCCTAGCGCTGGAGAATCTATTTTTTTCATCTCCGAATTTTCTATTGATTCTACTTCTCAAAACTATCTTCTAACGGTGCTTGGCAACGAAATGTTCTATGTTTATTTGAATGGCGAGTTTGTTGAAGCCCAACAATATCCCATTTACATTAATAGGAGTATTTCCATATCCAGTGGTGGAAAGCTTCGTTTGGCAGCTCAAGTTGTAAGCTCTGCAGTTCATAAACCGTTCTTATACGTCAAGATGATAGGTCAGCAAGATGGCAAATATTATCTTCATTCCACTTCGAATCCAAGTGCTTGGAACTGGTACGTAAATGAAGCAAAAGCAGTTCCAGGAATGATCAACATTACGATGGCTATGGAGACCAGAGAACTATACGAAGTAGGTACTACTGGTGTGAGTGTATTTAACACTTCCTACTCGCATGATCGATGGCCTGTCGCTCAAACACATAACTTTTATAAATTATTTTCAGAAGAAATTCAAGTTATTGGACCAGGTGAAGATCGACAGCCGTTTGGAACATACTTCGTTTTCTCACAGTTTGAAATTGACACAACTGGCAGTTACAAAGTAACCTTGAGGGCAGAAGATGGAGCGTACGTTTACTTGGATTCAAAAAGGTTCGCAACTATCGTTAAGAGTGATAACCTTACTAGTTATACAACAACCTTAACGAGCGGAACTCACGTTTTAGTGGCTCAGGTTATGAACAACGGACAAGGCAACTTGGAGGTTTTGCCCAACGGTTCAGGTCTTGGTTATACTGGTTTTCTTTGTCGTATAGTGAGTGAGAATAGTGGATCTTCAGCCATTCTGAAATCTGCTTCTGGTTACTATTGGCGTATTCTTAGCTATCCTTCAGTATTACCGAGTGGTTATCTTTGAATAAAGCTTCAGCTTTTCCTCATCAGCAAATGTATCTTAGCGATTATTACCACTTTGAAGTATTATTTGCAATTGCTATTCTGTCAAAACTGAGCAGCAGTTGGGGACGGTTCCTGTCCTGTCATTCCTATTCCATCATGAGAGACAAGTAATAAGTCATAGTCGTTGCCTATTCATCTGACGTTATTTTGTTTCTCTGACATCAGGGTGCTTCTGAGTGGAATGACTTTTTTTGGTCGACACGGAGTGGCAAAGGCAGAAAATGGTTGGTCAGTCGGTTTATTCTTGTGTGAGTAGAATTTTAACTTTACTGGAAGAGCTTGGTCAGAAGTTTGAAGTAGACATAGAAATTGTGAGTGATGCTTTTTGGATTCAGAGATGAGTCCGACTTTAAGGTAGAGCGCCGACTTGAAACAAGCAGGAAACACCGACCGTCTGGAGCACACAATCAACTATGCTGAAGTTTATTATTTAGTAAAGGTTGTCAACTTTCTGTTTAACACAGTTTCGTGAGCTAATACTTCGTTTGCAAGCACATTGTTGAAGGGGAGCCCCACAAGTTGATAGAAAGTGTTGCTGAGGATGTAGCGAAAAGAATTTTATCACAGTACGTCGAAGCTGTGGTTCATAAATTGAATACCTCAATAGTATATGTATTAGGTATGAAAGGGCCATGGATATTCGAGTTCGTGTCATGAAACCAGCTGTAGCAGTTCCGGGGATGGTAAAAGGTTTAGGAGTGGAAATTTATAGAAGTCGACAAGATTTTTTGAGCAACAAAAGTAACTCTATGACCACTAATGAAGAAATATCATCTTGAAGACCCTTTTTCTCAATTGCACTTTATGTTTCTTTTAAAATTTGTTGAGCAAATTGTCTAATTTCCCTGAGAGTTACTTGTGAAGCAATTCCACTGAAATCCTTATCATTAGAAGCCCGCGCAATTTCAAAATACGCTTCTCTCTTATTGATCAGAAAGTTGCAGTTCCAATTGAATTTTGAGCTGAAATGACCCGTTTCTTGGAGAAGCGTCATAAGAAAAAGAAGGCAACAAACAAGGAAAGGATACTTTCGTATAAGCCAATTCATGCTATTGAACAAGAAAACTCTTTCCGTTCTAGTCGTTGTTCCAACCAAACGGTCGAAGTTTCTGCCGTTGAAGATAGCCGCTCCGCACTAGTTGGTTTCTTTGAAAGTAATGAGCCTTCTGAGAGTGTGACGCTGAAAGGCAAAAGAGAAAGACAAGTACGATTTGCTGATAAGACGAACACTGTGGGACTTTTGAAAGAAAGCTTAGAAGAAAAGTTACTGGCTTCAAAAACTTTAATAAGTCAACTCAAGGAAGAAAACTGCCGACTAAAAGAAAGGCTGAACGAAGTGAAAGACCAACTTGAGTTAAAAGAGAAAATTGCTCTTGTCCAACAAGAGAATAACGATCTGGAAGCAGAAGTATTAGAATGGAAGGCAAAATTCTATGAAAGCGAAAGTGAAAAGGAACGAATACTGGCTAGTCGGAGTAGACCCAAAGACGGTTATGAGATAGTACAGGAAAGTCTAGCTCAACAGCCAGGCACTACATCTTTCTATGACTATAAGTTTCGTCAGCTAGTTCACAAGTTGACCAGAATGAATGCGATTCACAGCAAACACAACGATAAAGAATATCACAAATGTGATATCGTAAATGAGTCTAAAGATAGGTCCATTACATTTGAGTTATTTATTGACGAGGAACAAGAAGAAATTGAATACGTTCCTGTTCAACTGAATGGTGTTTCTCAGAAACTGCCTTCCTATTTGCAAGACAATATTTCCTTTGATGTACAAAATGCACCTATCTTCTTTACAAAGATTATGCATTCTTTATTTTCCAAGTAAAAGACATGACCCCGTATATGTATGCTTTTGAACTTTTGTCCTTTATTCTTTGGAAAAATGACAATAAGAGCAATATTCAAAACTTACCTCTAGACTTTTTCTTTATCCTCAGTCTCGTTGCTGTGCAAATCAAAATTTTGTCAGATGATTTTGAAACGGATGACTGGACACGTCAGATCGGCTTTGAAAGAGGATGGACACGTCAATCACGATTACTTTATAAGAAAAGTGGATTCATTCTAACATTGCAATATATTTGATTGAAATTTATACCAAAGATGAGGTTCTCAAGAGGCTTCCTTACTCTTGTCTGTCATAGTTCATCTCACTGTTGTTATTCAAGGAAGCATACCATTACAATATAAAAGCTCTGAAGCGTTAGAGGTTAATGCAACGGCGCACAGCATTCAAACCATAAAGAGACAGGATGAAAACAATATTTTTGAGAGGCATTCTTCGTTGCTCAATGCTCCTACCTGATGTCCCTGATTCGAAGCTCGGATATTCCATTAAGTATTTCATATTATAGTAGTTCCAGTTCATGTCAGGGGAGTCCAACAATTGCTGATACGATCCAAGTTGATGATTCCAGTCTTGAAACTCCTATCAGTCTTTATGAACTCTTCAACAAATATTTGGGAATATCTGTGCCTTCTGAAGCAGAAGACGTAACTGCCCAAATTACTGGATGTGGAAATAATATGAACCTTAAGCTCTGCTATTCTAGTAGCTGTAAAACGATTCCATTAAACGATTGCATTGACATTGACCAAGTTGTAAAAGACTTGATTGGATTCAATCCTTTTGGAGATTTAGGGAGCATTGACATTGGACTTACAGGACCATCCTGTTCAAGCGGAATCCACTGTTTCTCAGCAGATTCAAAAGTTAGCTTGGATGACTTTCAAGAAATCGACATGAGATTCTTAAGAGTTGGCCATAAGATTTTTACATACGATACCCAACTACACAAGACACGAAAAACAGAAGTTATTGGATGGTTGGATAAAAGAGATGACATTGCTGTCAGCTTTCTACACATAACTCATGAAATGGGACATTTGAAAGTATCGCCATATCATCTTCTCATGCGAGTTGGTTCAAATAATCAGGTTGATCACGTATATGCAAAGGACATCAAGATAGGCGACCAGTTTTTCTTTTATAATACCTCTCATTCCAAGTCCAGTCAGGTGACTTACATTCAGCAGGTTAGGGAAGTTGGTGCCTTCGCTCCTCTCACTTTGGATGGAACATATTTAGTGAACGGTGTACTTGTTTCATGTTACGCACACTTTGCATCTCATAAAATGGCTCACGTTGCATTCGCACCATATCGTCGTTACCACTTGCTATTTGGCAAGTTGTTCAGGTCCCAACTTGGACATTATATTCAGTTGCTCAAAAGTATATCAAAATGGAGTAGCAATTTTCGTTTATCTAAAGGAATCATTGCCTAAATGATGCCTAAGACAAGTATTTGTTGGTATATTTCAGTATCTCTCATTGTTTGCTTCGTTTCGGCTAGTAAAATATCGTTTCTCTTGACCTTTTACTATGAACAACAAAACAATCATCAACTAATCATGCCATTTCTCACTGCATGCACTGCCATAACCTTCTGTTTTGGCTAACACTGTTCTTTCATCAACATCTTTCATGCCTGATTCCTTTCCTGATAACTTTTGTTCAGTTACTTGTGCAGATATTAATCGAACAGAGGAGTCATCCCCCAGACGATGGCCTTTACCAGGGAAACGAATATCTTCAGATGAATCAGTTTTCCAAGAAAACCAATTTCGAATATTGGAAGGACACAAAGATTGATATGAAAAAAAGTTGGACACACGCCCACTTGGTTGAGCAGCTGAACAACAAATATCATTATGTAAAACGAAGCTGTTCAGATTTGCAAACCAGATTCGATCATCACATTGATGAAGTCTTTCACAAGAAGGAAGAATCCAATCAAACCCTCCAAGAATATATATGTAACCTGCAAAAATACCTGAAAGGTGACCTAAAAAGGAAACTCCAGGTAAAATAGCTTGAATGAGCAAAAGAAATATCCACGGAATCCAATTAGAGCGAACAGGTATCCTGCCAAATAGCTGTACAGTTCTCACGGAAACTTGAATACAATCTATAACGAATAGTGCAAATAATAAACCCGAAAAACCAACAACACAAGACTGGGAAATAGGAAAGAAAAATAAATATCGACTTTGCAGATATATCAACAGCTCAAAAATTAGAAACAAACTTTCCGAAACCAGCAACAGAAGAAGACAAAGAAGCCCATACAATGTAGATCCCTTACGACTTTCAACAACAGGACCGATTCCCAACAAAGCGATAACATTAAACAACAAGTGCCAAAAACTAGAGTGAAGGAGTGGTGCAATAAATAACAAATAAACTTATACAGTTGAGATAACAAGGAAAACAGAAACTACAAGGCCTACCTCGGTATGAAAAGAAAACCTGCTCTAGAGAAACACAATAAAAGAAACTATCGGTTTTTGTGATAGTTTGTAATAAATAAAGCAAGATTACAAGAGAGCATAGTGACCCAGATACTAAAGTGGTTCCTGGAAAGTTTAACAAAAGTGCTTTGACTCCGTTTAGAAATGTTTGCATTTGGAGGAAACGTAAAATGAAAAGATTGGTAGTAATAGGAAATGGAAGCTTAGGTCTATGGTGGTGCTTCCACTTGAGTCAACTACAAAAGAAGTCTTTATGTAAAACATTTCTTCTTACAAGAACTGAGGAAAGTGCTCGATCAATTAGTGAGAATGGAGTTATTGTAGAAGATAAGACAACGGCTGAGTGTATTGTTGAGAAGAACAACAGAACAATACTGAATACTTCGAGTACTGTTAGTTTCCACTGTAATTCTTTTTCCAACACAAAACAACTTTCTAAAGAACTGGAGGATAGTGTAGATATTTTCCTGTTATGTGTGAAGCAATACCAGTTGAAAAGTGCTTTGGTATGGAATATTATTGAGTGTGGGAAACTCTTCTTTATCTTATATTTGTCAAGGAGAATTGTGCTGAGTTATTATCTCCAAAGGGAATGGCCATTTCTTTCTGTAATGGCATTGGAAACCTTGAAACTGTAGCTTCTGTTGTGGGAGTTAACCGTGCAGCTGCTGCAGTTACTTATGAAGCTGTACAAAGGATAAACTCCACAAAGGTATGAACTATATGCTGTTGTATCAACCCAAATAATCCTATCGACCTTAGATCATTCATTGGTCAACTGGTAGAACAGTATTGGCAGATACTTTGACAAACTCACCTGAACTGAACGCAAATATTCAATTCCTTTATGATGTTCTGAGACAACAAAACTTGCCAATAGAGTTATTAAAGTCTGTTGATGCAAGAAAGGAAATATGGAAAAAACTAGCAGTATGCAATTGAATGTCATTTTTATAGTTTCTTTGCTAAATGATATAGGTTAATTGTGTCATTAATCCATTAGCAACGATCATTCACGGAAGAAATGGACTCTTATCAGATAGAATACCTCAAAGTCTATTTGAAGGAATTTGTTGCGAAATTGTAAGTATGCAATAGGAATGATTCCTTGAAGTGACATTTTATCAAAGATAATGACTGCAGAAAGAAATGGTGTTATCTTAGAACTTGATGAGCTCATGGCTCAGGTATTAGAAACTATTCGAGTAGGCAGTCTCATTAATAATAAGAGTTGCTCAGAAGAATTCTAATATGTCGTTAGGAAAGTTCCAATAACATTTGTTCCACTCTTCAAGACATCCAGAGAGGAAGATCGACTGAAATAGACGCTTTGAATGGTGCAGTTGTTCGTCTTGCAAGAAATTTTGGTAAATAATTTTCAAGGATTTGTATTTATGCTGAATATTGTTAGGATTGTTAGTGCCCTATTGTGAAACTCTTTATCATTTGATAAAAGCCATTGAAAAAGGACAAGATACGAATAAGACAGCTTGAACTTTGACTATATTCGAATCACGAAACATATTATTTGAACCCTCATTCAATAGATATGGATAGCCAACACTAGCCTTTTACGTTCAAGTGTATTACAAATATAAATACGGGCAAAAACAACCGCGCTCTTTCGGCTCTTACAGACCGTCGTCACTTGGAGTATTTGAACTGTTGTTTTCCCCTTTCTTGCTTTGAACTCTGGAATCCGAGTGCACTTCATTTCCTACAGAGGCCAGTCCTCTGACTCGGTTCAATTCGTTTTCCAAGAAGTGGACTTTATTGTCCAGTTCCTTGGTGGTTTCCGTAACCTATGACAATCAGGAGATTCAAAGCATTCCTGCAACACTAGAACTGCTTCCTACCTCATCAGACCACTCTTCTATGCTTGAAGTAAGCATATTCCCTGCGAGTTTCAGGTCTCTGTGTAGTTTCACATAACCAACTGAGCAAGCTACCGTCACGCCAGCGAGGAATGCAGCAAAATGGGTTCGAAACATGTTTTTCCCACAAAGAACAGTTTTAGATAAGATGCGATACGATTTTATTCTTTTCCAATTTTTGGATGTAAAAATTCAAGTTGTGTGCAGTACAAATGAAGTTTGCTCATCAATTGGACCGTATCGTAGCAGAGTCTGACGAAGACTATGCAAAGCAATATGTGTCTTATAGAAACCTCAAGAAGGACTTGAGACGTAAAAACAGGCACTTGAAAAAGCTGTTCTCTCAGCAGTCGTTCGTGACAGAGGGAGACTTGTCCAATTCTTCTGTAGTTCCTTTCCCTACGAAAGGAAAAGTCGAAAGCTCAAAAATACTTGAAAACAATGGAAGACACTTTATGTCACCTTTTCATATGGCAACAGAAGTTAATAGCGAATTGACAACCAATCATTCCCAGGAAAGGTTTTCTGGGCCGGAAAAAGCTTTGTCTTCACAAGTTTCTGGGGACGTTACAGAAGACAACATTGAAGAAATCATCCGCGACCAGAAGAAAAATATTTTGGCTGAGGAAGAGTTTGCTACAAATATTGTCTATATCGACCCTAAGGATGCTGCGTTCTTTCATCATTTGGACGAAGAATTAGAAAAAGTAAACCGTTTTTTTCTTCCAAGGGCAAAAGCTCTTCTTGAACGCTATGAATATTTAGAGAAACAGGAGTCCAAGTTGAAGCTTTTCTCTTCTTTCAAGACGCTTAAGGAAAAATTGTTCCCTATTCGAACCCAAAAGGTAAAAGAAGCTTCAGAAGGAAGACTTGAGAGTTCTTCCAATTCCAAAAGTTCTAATGGTTTCGATTGTGCTAGAAACAGTTCTAATGCCGAGAGCACATCATTTGGTTCTTCATCAACTTCTTTGAACAGGAATGAGAAAGATAATTTTGCCTATATTGATAAGCTCAATTCAACTGTTGAAGTTTACAAAGAGGCATTACGATTGCTACAGTATGTGAATGTGAATATCACAGCGTTTCGAAAGATTCTGAAGAAGCACGACAAATTGTGTGAATTGTCGGTTGGGAAACAATATCTACGTTTGAAAGTAGAGTCACAACCGTTTGTACATTCAGCGTTGGCAAAGACTTTGGAAGAATTGGGCTATCGAGGCTCTATTATTGTTTCTTTGGTTAGGAAACGTCCTTCGGAGTTGTCTAATATGGAAGAATATCATTGTCCTATTTGTCTTTCTCTTTTATACAAGCCTATGGCACTTCCTTGTGGTCATCGGTTTTGTGGAAAATGTATAAGTCGTGCTATTTTACTTGACTTTCATTGTCCAGTTTGTCGACACGATTATTCTAGTGGAGTTCGTCTCGAAAGGAAGAAATCTTTGGAGCGTTTTCTGAGAGAGTCATTTCCAGATGCCTGGCAAAAGAGAAAGGAGGAAGTTCTACAAGATGAGAAAGACCGCGAGAGGATATTGGCAAATACTCAACAAAACAATCGACCGCGCGCAACATTATTTGATCCAAGACATGACACGAATAATCACGATCGTGAATATCTAGATACTTGCAGAGTATCATGATTATTTTAATGGTATACATGACTGGCATCTATTGATGAATATAATGAAAGAAAGATACGAAATACAATTTATGTTCCAAACTATTCTTTTGTTAAAGTTATTTTGAACTTGTCCATTTGCATTGGTTTTGTGTATTGCAATGTCATTATTCAGATAGACAGATGGCTTGTAACTTAGAAAGCCATATCAGAGCAATATCTACAATTGGAACTAAGAATAGAAATGAAAGCCACGTGTCATGAATTCTTCTTCCACTATTGAGTCTTTCAACCCCAACACGTATAGTAATTTATTGACTCTCAAGTATTTGGAATTTACAAAGAATATGTTGTATTTCCAGACGCTCCTTGATGATGACGTCCCTTTGCTAATCTTTTCCATTCTTTTTCGTCTTCAAGTTGCCTCATATCGATGTTGTTCTTATCGTTGGAATGCACAGGAACAAAGTATAAAGACTCTTGATCCTCCGTAACACGATATTCTGCAAGAAGTAAAGCAACATTATCAGTTGAGCGACCAAGAATATATATGCCATCTGGTCTATAGTCTTCAACATCCAAAATGCTATACTGATGAATACGAGGCAATAGATCACATCTATTGTACGGTATTAAAGCTTCAATTGGTACTAGTAAAGAACTAAGGGTTTCTCCTAGAATATATACAAGGTCTTGAAGACCTTCACCAGTAGCTGCCGAAACAGCGACATGTTTATCTATCTGAGCAGCCTTCAAACGGATAGAACCGGTGTTGCCTTGAAAACGGTCAATTTTGTTCCAAACAGTTATCATACTCTTTTCAGCTGCACCAATCTCTCGTAAAACTTCCATTACAGCTTTCTGTTGGGACTCAGAAGAAGGAGATGATATATCTACCACATGTAAGAGAATATCCGCAGCAGCTATTTCTTCTAATGTGGCGCGAAATGCAGCGACTAGAGTAGTGGGAAGCTTCTGAATAAAGCCAACAGTATCTGTCATAAGAATGTCTGGATGAACATGAAGTCCAGGTAATCGACATCTACGAGTAGTTGGGTCTAAAGTGGCAAATAAACTATCTTGTACCAAAACTCCAGCATTGGTTAAAGCATTTAACAATGTACTCTTTCCGGCATTGGTATATCCCACAAGAGAAACTACAGGAACTTCAAATTGCCTTCTTTTCTTTCGTTGCCTCGCTCGGTGCGAACGAACGTCTTCCAACTCACCTTTAAGCTGTGAAATACGGCTACTAAGTAGTCGTCTATCGGATTCGATCTGAGTCTCTCCTGGGCCACGGAGTCCAACACCACCAGCACCCGACTGTCTTTCTAGATGGGTCCACAACCTTGTGAGTCTAGGTAGACGATACTGATTCAAGGCTAACTCCACTTGAAGTTTTCCCTCTCTCGTCTTTGCATGCTGTGCAAAGATATCCAAAATCAACGCAGTTCTATCCAAAACATTGACTACTTGCTTGTCTTTTGCTAATTTGCGCTCCAAATTCTTCTGTTGTGAAGGTGAAAGCTCACAGTCAAATACCACAGTATTGCATTCATAGCAAACTAGTAGGCTTCTAATTTCACTAACCTTTCCAGAGCCCACAAAAGTTACGGGATTGGGAGTTTCCAGTCTCTGATATGTCGTTGCCAATACTTCAAGTCCTGCTGTGTGACATAACTCTTGTAACTCTGACATGGTTTCTTCTAAGCTGAAACTACTCGCTTCTAAAAGGCAATCAACTCCGACTATGACACAACTTTGTAGTTTCCTTTCTCCAACAGTAGTCAACGAACACCTCCAGTCCAGTCCTGTGAGCTCAGTGTTGACCTTTCGTATTGTTACACTGTTCCTCCTCCAAAAACAATTTTTCTTATGTCTACAGGTTAATAAACTTAAACACAACTTTTTTTGAAACTTCAACAAAGGGTTTCTACACGAAACTGAAGGGTCAATAAAGCTGACTACATAACTAGCAAACATTTTATTCTGTTGAAATCAATTGCCAAAAAAGTAAATAGCAAAATGTTATATATATATATATATATTGAGTATTGAGTCTGCAGAAATACATACTGTCCAACTGAAAACTTTGTCAAGTAGTGTAAAAAAGATTTCAGAAAATCTCTATTGTTTGCGGTCCTCCATTCCATATTCTCAAAAATATTAGCCAAACTAGAAATAAACTAGACACAATAACTAAAGCCAATTTACTCTTTCGGATATCTAAACGATAAAAAGACCAAGGAAAGTACATAGAAACCCAAAAGTAAGTTAATAACCATCTAACCTTGCTTCACACTTGAACCCAGGTTGAGCTTAACAACAATACCATGTCGGAAAAATAGAACATGAAAAAGCCATAATACAGGAAGTCCCAAATATCCACATAAATACAAACGCCTACTTATACCAACATATTTTCTTTCCACTACTTCCTGTCGGCCACTTGAGTTTAGTATTTCCAACCCAGTCGACATAACTGAGAATTATACGCAAATGAATCTTTATAAAAGATGTTTTGGAGAACTCCTAAGGACTGGATTCGTTTATCTGTAAGCAGACAAATAAGGTTTCGACAACTGCAAACAACTAAGAAATATCAAAATAACTCTGAAGCATTATCAACTCCAGAAAAGAAAGGAGGAGGCTGCGTTGTTCCACTATCTTATTACAAGTTGGAACCAAAGAAGGCTTTCAGTCAGTTGGGAGTCGAAGCAGGAAAGCCTCCTCCTTTGATAGTTCTTCACGGTATATTAGCCTCAGGAAATACTTATCGTTCCGTTTTAAAAAGAGAAGACTTTGGTAAGTTATTTGTGTTCCTTTGTGACTTGTTCAGATTGATTCTTTTAAAGTACCAGAGAGAGAAATATATGCCGTGGATCTAAGGAACCACGGAGCCAGTCCTCATGTACAGGAAATGGCTTATGAAGCAATGGTTAAAGACGTCAAATGTTTTCTTGAGGATAACGGAATTTCCAAGGCCTGTATTTTGGGTCACAGTATGGGTGGAAAAGTAAGGTACTTTTAGCATGAATGATGCCGACGTCTAAAGCACTCTCAATTAGGTAGGTATGCAATTTGCACTGGAGAATCCAGATTGGGTTTCTGAACTAGTGGTGGTGGATATTGCTCCGGTGACCTATCAACAAGAATCAATGGATAAGAATCTTCCAACAGAAGCAGTTTATGCAATGGCAAGGACAAAGCCTCACCAGTGTAAATCTAGAAGGTAATAAGTAGTTTTACTTTAAATTGAATAACTGGAAACATTGCTCTAGTGAAATTGACACTGCTTTGGAGCAACAAGGACTTACTAACGAGAGAGTACGACAGTTTGTGTTAACCAATCTTATTCCCGACGATGAAAAGCCAGGCTACTACAAGTGGCGAGTCAATCTTCACTCTTTGGTTGATTCAATGGAAGCCATGTTGAGCTTTCCATCTATACCAGCTGAACGAGTATTCCGCGGACCAACTTTATTTGTACGGGGAGAAAACTCGCCTTATATTCAGCCAAATATTCACGAAACTACAATCCGTAAATATTTTGTGAACGCTGTGATAAAGACTATTCCTCATACAGGTCATTGGCTGATCTCAGAAGAACCAGACCAGTTTACTCGTTTAGTGAACGAATTTCTCTCTTTGCAAAAATAAAAAGAAACATCGATAGTACGAAAAAGGAATCATTCTACTCCAAAAAGTCGATATCTTCAGCTTCTTTACTGAATGAAGGTTTTTGCCGTTTTTGCTTTCCAAGTTGCTGTAACTTTTCTTCCATTTCTTTGTTTATATCGCGTAAGAAATATATTCGATGTTTTCCTTTTTTAGAAACTTGCTGCGCCTTCAAACTTTCCAATCTTTCTTCTTCTGTTGGAATGCTTTTCGTTGTTTCCTCCATTCCACTTCCACAACATGAAATACAACGCTCCCTTCTTAAGCCTCCACAAACTGGACAATAATATAAGTCACCCCAAACTCTCCGAGGAAGGACTACTTCAATCTGTCGATATCTTATTCGAAAATTATTTCCTGGACCAAATCTTACAAAACCTTGACCATGACAATATTCACAAGTCATCATTCCAATACCTTCACAACGTTCACATAGAAGAGTATTCTTTGATTTATTCGTAAAAGGCTTCATCCACGAAAACTGTGACTTTGAATACTTTACTTGTGAGTGAATTTCTTCAAGGGCATATTCCACAGCGTGCTTCCAACTGCTCTCGTCTGCTGGCAACTCTGTCAGCTCCTTCTCTTCTAATAGTGGGTCAGAAAATACTTCACCAAGATCTACAGGAATATCATTCAAGCCTACACCTCGTCTATGGGAACCCAAGCCTGAACTGATTGGACTTGTCAGTTCTTCCATTGGATGCTTTGACGAGTTCCAATTATCTACAAAGTCCCCAGAGCTCAGACTTTTCCTTGTCGATTTTTTGCTGCGTTTTGGTATACGACTCGATTTGGCTTTTGAGGAGTCCTTTGAATCACCTCCCTTTGCTACAAGGGTCCAACAGTTACGACTCACGTGAGCACTGAAGGTAAACGCCATCCTCCTTGTGAAGTAAATATTCCAATTCAAAAGATGTTTACTCAAAAGTGCTTTTTTACAATTAAAATGTGCTTTGTAGTCGTCTGAATAGTGTTTTCCAATCGAGTGAAAAACGAACGACATGAAATTGAATAAAATGGATCAGACTGAGCAGATGGAGACTTTACGTACGTTCACTGTTTCTTTGTTTATCCTTGTTATTAACCAGACTTAGCTCAAGTTCCTTTTTTTACTCAAGAAGATTGGGAAGCAATTGAAGGTCTTTTAGTACAGAGCCCAACAGCAGAGTCACTTTCTTCAGTCGAAGATAGAAAGGGTGAGTTCAACGGCAAGGATATCCCAGCTAGTTCGGTGACTGTAACTGCACCAAATACCGTGAATAGTTTATTAGAAACAATAAAAAGTGGAAATGGCGTTAGTGATGCCTTTGAAGTCGTTCAGAATTGTCTCCGGGAAGCAGAGTCAAGCTGTGTGGAGGAATATGTGAGCGAAGGAAATAAAGTTGTCAAACTTCGTGATCAAGTCTTGCAGTGCGACACAGACTTGAACGAAATAGAGCAGAAGATAACTTATTGGTCCAGTCGTTTAGCTCTCTTATCGAGGACTACCCAAGAATACTACGAAGAAGCTATCTTAATGAACGAGCGTTTGTTACGCGAAAAGCAGTCACACGGGACTATTTTGCAATTCTTAGAAAACGCTACGTTATCTTCGGAATTAGTTTCAGGAATAATAGAATTGGACCCCTCTAACAAACAATTCGTTCAGTATCTAATTGAACTTCAAGAAAAGGTTTATTTTCTCTCAAAACCTGAAACTCGGGAGTGTGCGGTGATCAAGGATATTCAACCATTTACACAAAAAATGATAAGTCGCGCGAGTGAGAAGGTAAAAGATCATTTGCAGTCAAAGATACAAATGCTGCAGAGTCCGAACACCAACGTACAAATTATTCAGCAAAATGTTTTGTTGAAGCAAAAAGAGTTTTTCAGATTTCTTCGTCAGTGTTCTCCAAAGATATATAAGGAAATAGAAAATTCATATGTATCTGTAATATCTGGAATCTATCAAAGCCTATTTAGGAAGTACACGGACGGATTATTAGCATTGAAGCAGGAAGTGAATCTCAAAGGAGAGAATTTAATCGATGGAAGCTGGTTTGGTCCAAACTTTGGAGGTTCCTTTGTTTCAACAAGCAGCACTGGTGCATTTGTATTGGGGAACCGTATAGAGTCGTTGCGTAAATTGGAAGAACCGGCAGTCGTTTTAGCCATTGCCAAAGAACGTCGTCGAAGGTGAGTGACAAGTTGTTCTTTTCGTGTAGTTATTGAAGCCTTCCAAAATAGGTTGTTTATAGAAGAGATATTTCGATGTTTGATTAAGCTGTTAGTTGACACTTGCACATCCGAATTTCTTTTTGCGTTGGAAACTTTTGGCCCAGAATCTGACATGCTCGTTTTTCAGATACTTAGAGATGTCTTTGCGTTATGCTTTGGTACATTTGAAAGACAATTAACATCAACTTTTGACCTTTTTGGCTGTTTACTCATCATGAAACAGAATGAATTGTTTCGGAATGTCATGGCGACTCGTGAGATTTCTTTGATGGATGACTTTTTTGTAAAAATGGATATCTTGGTAAAGCCTCGTTTCCAAGAACTGATACAACAAAGCATACAAAATGTTGCACAAGCATCATCCAAGCCGCTATTTCCTGGTCAAGTAAGGAGATTTCAATTTTCTTTTTTTTTCCTTCATTTATTCTGTTCTAGGAAGACGTGTCTCCTTTAGCACTTACTAGACGCTATGTAGAATATGCTTCAGGACTTATTCAAGTTATGGTTGAGATGAGCACCAGTGACAAGATGCTGGAAGAAAATATCAAACGACTACGAATGGAATATGTGAGTTTATTGAACAGAATAGGAAATCATTATTCTAGAAAGAAGTCTCGGTCATTGTTTGTAGTAAATAATTTAGATCTAATATGTCTCGTCTTGGAAGAACGGAAGCTGGAACACACGGAAGAATATTCTTTTTATGAATCCATTTTATCCAAGCAGATAAGCACAATTGTAGAGTTGGAACTGGAAGAGCATTTTTCTGATTTTATGGTATTATTCAAGTGAGTTGGTTATTTGTAGAATGATTTCTTTATTTGTTCAATCTCTTTTTTTAGTCGGTATTCCAAAGATCATTCAATAATGGATAACAATGGTGAGTCACAATTCAAGAAAATTTTGAAAGAATTCTCGTCAAACTGGAAGACCAGTTTGGAACACATTCGAGACAATACATTGGATAATTTTCCGAACTTTGAAAGAGGAAAGGATGTAAGAAAGAAGACTATGACTAGACTATTAACGTGCTATCGAGAAATTTATCAAGCTATCGAAGAAAAGCATAACTCATCGTATAGTGCTTTACCTAGTGTTAACAGTTTGATTCATGAGATTCGAAAATATGTTGAGAATTTTTGAAGACTCGATGCTTTGGTATTACTCAACATAACAGTTCCTATTCTTGACCGTGTAATTTCATCTATTACTCTTCATTATCAATCTTTTTCCAACTTGTTGACTGTTCGACTGCTTCTCAGTCTTTTTTTGAGGGAAGAGGATGCAGGGCTTCACTACTACCTCTTTGCTGAAGCCAGGCGTAAGCTCCGCTACTCACAAGTAAGTGTAATATTTAGCTTCTCTTCAAGCCTTAGTTGTGTAAAGTGTTTTGAGAATAGTCTTGTTTTTGTTGCTACTTCTTCTATTTGTTTGTATTCTGTTGGGTATTAACCAACCCCATTCGACCGTGTTGTTCTTCTTGGCGTTGGGACTAACTTTGTCCTACTTGTGGTAAGATAGTGAAAGCAAATATTGACATAATAGAAACTTTTATGGAACAAGGTTTATGTCCTTGAAGGCTTAAAATAAAACAGATATTAAAGGCGTTGACTGTTGAGGAGTTATCTTTCTACAACTGTAGTTGCAGCTTAAGAAGCTTTACGCCTTATTCGACGAGTATATGCTAACAACTGAGTTTTCTAGTCCAATACCAAGATAAGGTTGTTCAATATCGAAAGTAATCCAATTGACGCGATTTTTTGTTTCTGCACAATCTGGTATTTCCAGGCTCTTGAGTAACTCACCTTTTGTATTGAAAATGTCTACGTTGCTTTCTGTTGTCCTACACGCAAACATAGGCAAACAAGTATGTGCTGAAAGAAATCCGACTTGTCCAAGTTGCAATGTTGATATTGTTTCTAAACCAGTTGATAGTTTTCGGGGGTCCCAAACACAAACCACACCATCTTTGGAAGCAGACAATAAATGACCTCCTGTGCTGGACGCTTGGCCAAGAACTCGAACAATAGCGTCATTATGTATTGAATTCTCAATGGGAACCGATTCGATGGAGTTTTGGGTTCTCAAATCAACTGTAAATAGACTTCCATTATCAGTACCTCCAAAAAGACATTGAGGACCCATATTTGCTATTGAACCGGTCCATGTGAGGCTATTTATGCAAGAATCCAATGGAACTCTGCACCTAGCAAAACACATTTCTTGAGGAAGATCCCAAAACCTGATAACACCTGGATTCCTTCGGTTAGTTGCAATTCTTGCACTATAAGGTTCCCAAGACATTGCAAATTTCTTCGAAATGTTAGCTTTAGAGTAGTCGATATTTTCTTCCATATCATCGAATTGAGACCAACATCGACAACTAAAGACCATTCGAATATCTTGATTATACCTGTCAACTCTCCATAGCATAATTGTACTGTCGGAACATGCTGTTAGCAATACATAACGTGTATATGAAGTGATTCTTCCACCAGCTTCACCAATCACTCGCATGGCACATATTTCCCTATCTCCACAAGAAGCAGTGAGTTGTTGAATCCCATTTTCTGGATTCCATTCACTCCATTCACCATTGCGCGTTCCAATAATGAGCTGAGAACACATCGGTGAAAACTTTACACATGTCACTGGCGATCCTCCAAGATCAATGGTTACTTGTTCCTGTAAGTTCTCCATATGATGCCAACGAACATAAACTGGTTTATCAGATAACAGATATCCTTCGTCAATAATGTCCGGCAGATATACCATTTGCTTATTTTGATTATATAGATTTTCAAAGATACTTTGCGGTGATTGGCCTCCTTTAAGACTTTCAGAAATTCGAAGATTCATAATCTCGCCTTGACTCCAATCATACAAAGATGGAAGCCTCCATGCATTTCCTATATGTTGACTCTGCTTTTCGCCATTTTGTGAGTTCATCTCGATATCGTTGTAGTCTACGTCATCGTCATCCATGGTAGAATGAATTTTGAATGCTTCCATTTGTTGTGCAATTCCTTCCAAAGAAACAACCCGAGGAAGTGACGCATTTTTTATATCTGGAATGAAACTTTTAGCAGAACCATCATAATTCTCTGAAATAGACTTTGTTTCTAAAAGATTAGTTAGTTAGTTCTTCAACTATTCTTCTTAAGGCTTCATTACCTCGTCCTTGGATACCTTGGCGCTCATTTCGAAAGGAAGTTTCTGCCAAGTCTCTATAAATTTCGGAAGCAAAGGAAGAAACTTCTATCTGAGGATCTCCTGAGAGATAAAGGAGAACTTGAAGCAAAAAAGTTCCCAAAGGATCTTCTACAAGGTTCCTTTCCATAGAATATCCCACTTTTTTAGGATCACCATCATATAGTGTCTTTATAGTTCTAGCAGTCAATTTGACTACTTCTCTTCTAACCAAAGGAGATGCATCGTCACTTTTCTCTTCGATGATACTAATGATGAAGCCCAGAGCAATATTTCCAAGATCGACACCCAAGTCTCTTATTAACAAAAAATCTTCATATAGTTCCAACTGAAAAGGCATTCCAGGAGGAAGAAATTCTAAAAAATACAAGACAGAAGCACGATTAGCTGGAGCTTCATCACTTCGCAATACTGTTAATGTGGTTCTTATGAAATCATCATTTTCAAAGAGTTCCTCAGCTATCGGAGGATAATTTTTCATAAATTTGGAGAAAAACAGAAAAGACCATCTTCTAACACGCGTGTCCTTTGAAAAAACCGCTTTGGACATCACAGTGTCCAATGCACGAGACTATATCCTTTTAAATTTCATGTTGTGAAGGAAGACACTTTAGAAACTTACTTCGATCAGTTTCTTTGGAGCAAAACCGGAAACAACGGACAAAATGAATAATGCCATCACTTGACTTTCATAGGCTTCTTCCTCATCCGTATCCAAAAAGTCCAACATATAAATGTGACCCTTTTCTCTTACTAGATCTGCAACACATGAACGATCTTGGCAGATTATTTTTCCCCATATGAATACTAATTCCTATTGATTATTCGGTTAGAAAAAGCAAAAATAAAAACTTATCATACTTTTTTCAACTCCATTGACGAGCTCTGTAGTAATTTAAGAATATAAGGAAATACTCCAACTGATAAAGTCAAGTCAACTGCCCAGTCTCCTAATTCTAAGAATCTTCCTATAAGAGTAAGTGCGCGCTTGCGATGATTTTGACTCAGAAGAACCTGCAAAACAATCGGTAACTGCTCAGGAACTGTGGGTTTTTCACTTTCTATTGTTAACCATGTCTCAAATGCAGACAACTGAATTTATGAATAAATATATTCAATAATAAGCTATCGAAGAAGCTCTTACCTGATGCTCAAAAAATGGAATGGATATGTAGGATGCTGAGGTATTCATTCTTTCTCCAAGAATGATATCTCTCCTTATTTCTTCATTGTTGCGAAGATTTTCGTCATCGAAGTAATCCTTTTCAGTTCCCTTTTTCTCATCGGTTGACAATAATGAGGGAAGCTGAGCAAGGCAGAGCTCCATCATATAATCCCATGCATGCCATAAACGATGGTGATTCATTGGAGGAAGTTGAGGATTTGTGATTGGTGTGCAATTGAGAGATTTGAGAATGCGTTCAGCTAACAGAAAATTTCTAAACAACGATGCTACTAATAGATCTTGGCGAAACAATTTATGAAAGAGAGCTCTCGGAAGTGAATTCCATGCGATACAATCCGTTACAGCTGTGAAAACCCTAATCACCTTGTTAGTCCCATTGTCTCGACAAATAAGAATTTTTTACCAATTTAGTTCTCCAAACATTGTTTTCTTGTCATTCACTTTTCCAGGAATGCGATCCAACATTTCTAGACGAACTCCTGAAACCAAAGATCGTGGTAAGAACCATCGAAATGCCATTTGAATAGGAGTAGTCAAGCAAGATGTTAAAATATCTGCTGGAAAATACGGGTTAGTTGGCAGTGTCTCTTCCGCTCCGCATGAAGCAAATATAATACTATCAGAAAAGGATTTTAGTTCATTTTTCCAACCCTCTTTCTCGTTTCCAACTTGAATATCATTTACTTCATCTAAAACTGCATTTGAGGTAGGACTGAGTTTGTCTCTTTTCTTTGCAAACTCAAGAAAAGATGAAAGTATCAAACCTGCATTGGAGCAGTCAAAAACGAAAGCGGATGGAGTTCCTAGCCAGCTTTGAAGTTCAAACAAGGAAAGTTGAACATAATGAGTGAAATTTTCACTAAACAAATAAATCTATATAATTTGGTAAATCTGTAAAACTGAAGGAATTCTGTTCGGCGGATTACCTCTCCCGTTGCTGTTGGTCTGGGAACTCCATGACCATTATAATGAAACAGGACTCTTTCATCCTTGGCTTCACTCCGAAGTTGCAAGCAAAGCTTATGTACATCATCTAACGTTGGCTCCGCAACAAGATGATATTGGGCCTTTGGTTGCCATCTTTCGTATTGTCCTTGTAAAGCCGCACTCACAACCTCAGATGGTCTCTGTGATCCTAATTTTAAAGGATCTATCCAACATTCCAAGGTTGCACAAGGATTAGGTTTTCCCTCTTCATACTGAGCAACAAATGAGGTCGACTGGAATAGTGGAAAAAGTGAACATTCATACCAACTGTGGACCCTCACTCAAGCAAAGAACCAAACCAACGCTAGATATTTTGACTCGATGACGTATCCTCCAGTTTTCTACAACACCAGTATAAGAAAGTCCAGCAGTCTTAGTTGCAAGAGAAACCTATATGAATAGTGGCATTGTTCGGTATAAATGAAACACCAAAGCAATGCTTTTTCGCTTACTTCAAGGGCTTCAAGGTGCTTTTCGTCCAAGTACTTCCATATTTCTGTTCCATGTTCTCGTAATTGAGCCATCAAACAACAAAACAGTAAACGGACACGTCAAGGACATTCAATTTGATCAGATTTTGGTGGGAAAACCAGAGACATCGCATGATTGATTGATGCTGTTTTTTGTTGGCTACTCAAGATGACTAATTTAGAACGTCTAACATACAATGATCCTATCAAATATTCGAAAATTGATATAGATTATTGCAGACAATTGCTTTCACAAGCAGAGCAAATGGAACAGCTGTTACGAGTGCAAGAGAATTCAACTGCGGTAAATAGATTAAAAGACTCCATATTAGATTGGTGTCCTGATATATCACTCGGAAAAGAACTCAATACAAAACCTAATACCCATCTTTCAACTTCTTTCAAAAATCAGTACTCCAAAGACCTTGTAAGGGAAACAAAAGGATTGACGGATAGCCAAGGACAGAAGCGAGACATTGAGAACGGTGGAAAGGATTCCATATTCAGTGACATTACAGATATAGAAACTTGTGACGTAATTTGTCAAGAAGCAATATCTGCACTGGAACAAAACGAAAGAGAGAAGCAACAGCTACTCTGTGAAATACAAGAAGAAAGGAAGAAATATTGGAACGAAAGAAAACAGCTCCAAGCAGAGATTGAACAACTACAGAAAGAAAGAGAGAACGCGAAGAAGAGTCAAGACGAGTGTAAGACCGAAGTAGAGACACTAAGGGAAAGATTGGTCGCTCTCCATCAAGAGCTGGAGGAGAAAAGACTACCGAGCTATGAGCAATTGCGCAAAGAACTGGAGAAAGTGATGGGACTTTACAAAGATCAAAACGAAACTTTACAGCAAATTCGAGAAGAAAAAGCCAAGCTCTTGCAAGAACTTGAAGAAACAGAGGCTTCTAGAGTGGCATTACGAATGAAACTGAGCAACACCGAAAGTGATTTGCAACTTTTAGAAAAGAGCAAAACTCGGGTTGATAGTGAATATGAAAAACTTCAAACCCAACTTGTCGAGCTTGAAAAACAAAGAAGGAAGCTTTTAATGGAAACAGAAACTACTTCAAACCAGGAGATTGACTCCTTACGGAGAAAACTAAAAGCCCAGGCGAATGAAAAGATGGAACTTATACAGCAGCTGGAATCTGTAAGAGAGGAATATCAGGAAATAAAAATTTGTATCACTCAAGAATACGAACAAATGAAATCAACGAATGCTGAATTGGCGCAGCAACACAATCTAACACTAAAACAGTTGGAAGAGATGAGGAATGAATGCAATCAGTTGCTTCAGGAAAATAAAAACTTACACAAAAAGAATGAAGAATTAATGTATCGATGTAAAGTTTCAGAAGAACAGCTTAGTCAATTGGAGGAGTTGCAAAATACGAAAAGGAATGCAGGATATGAGGAAGGCAACTTGAATGGTATAAAAAGAGATATTAGGAAGAAGTGCTTTGAAAAGGAATCCGAAGCAATGGAAAGAGAGCGACAACTTTTTATAAGAGATGTATTCGCACTGAAAAGAGCAAAAGATGAACTTGTGGCACAATTGCAACAAGTAACATCGTCAAATTTGAGAAATGAGAATACACAAGAAAGCGGCAAGTGCAACATTTCAGCTTTTCAAAAGTCGCACTATTGTTTGGAGGATATCCTACCTGGCTCCTCCATATTAACAAAAGCTTCTGAGCCAAGTAAAATTTGGACACAAAAGGTTAAACTTATGTCGCACAATATGAAAGGAAATAGAATAAGAGCCAATATACAAAAGGCGTTTAAACATACATTCCAACAAGATAAAAGCAACAGGAAGGAAATGAAGGGAGTAGTAAACCAAGAGGCAAGTACATAGCTTTGAGTTTCTGTATGTGATTATAATAATTTGTGAGTAATTCTAAACTATATCTTCAACTTTGAAAGAATTATTTTCAAATTCAGATTCTTAAGAACAATGTTTGTTTAATGTTGAGTAAAATCTCTTTCATTTCCTTTTGGATAACGCTCAATAACTCTCATTTTGGCACTTCGACATCGAATATTTACTTCTCTTTCTTCTTCTGAAGGAACTATCGGCTTCTTAGTCAATATACGAAATTCACTCTTCTCTGCATATTCTTTAAATGTTTGCTTGACTATTCTATCTTCCAATGAATGAAAAGATATAATAGCTAATCTACCAACGGGTCCTAAACATGAGAGGGCCATTGGGATAAATGTGTTCAATTCGTTCAACTCGCTATTCACAAAGAGACGTAATGACTGGAAAGTAAGTGTTGCAGGATGAATTTTTCGATATCTCGCACGTTCCTTCTTTGCATTACAAACAATATTTGCCAATTGACAAGTTGTGTTGATAGGATTCCTTTGTCTCTCTTTAACAATAGCTGCGGCCACACGTTTCCACTTACGTTCTTCTCCTAATTCCCGAATTATGTTACCCAATGCTTCTTCGCTGGACTGATTGACAACTTGCCAAGCTGTTGTACTCTGTGAAAGATCCATTCTCATATCTAGTGGACCATCATGAGAGAAACTAAAACCACGACTAGCATTATCCAGTTGCATTGAAGAAACCCCCAAATCCGCAAGAATGAAACCAACATCTTGACTTGTCACTTTTTCTTGAGTAAGAATCTCAACTATCTTGGCAAAACTGCCTTGTACAAACCGTACAGAATGCTAGTTCAATTAGACCAAGTAAACCAAAGGGAAGAGAATACGATACCGTCAAGTTGCTTTCCTCGAGAAACTTTCTGCAGTTCTCATCCTTGTCGATAGCTATACATCTGGAGAAAATTCCCAACTCCATAATCTTTTGGCAATGACCTCCAGCTCCCACTGTACAGTCCACAAACACTTTTCCAGCCACATTTGCTTGCACTGCGTTTTCGATAACCTCTTGTAAGAGAACTGGAACGTGCAAATTTCTCTCCTATGAGGCAAGCATATGTTCAGCCTATCGGGCAAGTATCATACTGACTCTACCTTGCCTCGAGAAAACTGCAAGGTTGGAGATACTTTGTCCTCCACTGAACAATAACATTTCAAAGAATGGAAAGTCTTCCTCTTCACGCAATGAAAAGCCTTCCTTCTGTGTAAACATAGCAAACTGGATAACCAGAAGAAGGATAATTGAAATGTCATAAATAGAAATTTATTGTCGAAGCGGAATTGGGCAGCAACGTCGACGGTTGTTAGTCATGGCAGTAAAGAGTAAACGTGTAAGTGAATACTATACTTCACATGAAGTAGTTGACGTAAGAAAGGAACGCAAGGTAAAAAGGGGCAAAAAGATTTCCCGCAATTTCACAATTGACTGCAGTAATCCCGTTGAAGATGGAATCTTTGACGTTTCGTCCTTTGTAAGTAACTAAAGCTTGAACTTGTGTTTCTTAACTATTTCGTTATTTCAAGGAGAAGTTTCTACAGGATCGCATAAAAGTTGACGGCAAACCTGGAAATTTGAAGGATGTCATCAAGGTCACAAGAGTGGAGTCAAAACTGCAAGTAACTGCAGAAATTCGTCTATCAAAACGTTACTTAAAATACCTCACAAAGAAATATCTTAAGAAACAGCAGCTTCGTGACTGGCTTCATGTCGTTGCTTGTAGCAAAAACGCATATGAACTTCGCTACTTCAATATTTCTGAGGAGGGAGAACAGGAGGAGAGTGATGAAGAATAAAGCCAAAATATTTTAGCTTTGCTCGTTTCATTCATAGATGAACCCTTTACACAGTAAACTAACTGAGTTTTTGACTATTTTTTCAGGTTATGTTTTCAACTTGGAAACGAGTGTCGGACCGAGTCTGAAAGTATTTTCGCGATTACACTCTCTCGGGAAGCGTTCAGAATTCTTATCTATTTCTTTCGTTACTATGTTGAAGTTTAACAACACTTAATATTATCAGAAATTTCGGTTGTCCGATTGTGATTTAATCCTGCTCAGTAGCTTAACTTGAAGTTATGTACTTGAGGAGTTCCTAGAAATGAAGAGGCAGTTTGGTTTGAAAAAAATTTATGTCAACCTGCAAAGTTTGCCCTTGTTGTATTTCGAGCAAGATACTCATCCCATTTCAAGCAAGTGTCTTGCGTTCGTTTTCGAACAGTTGGCTTTTGCTTATCAAAGGTCAACATTATAAAGTAGAGATGGAAGTTTATCTTTTTGTGGAAAGGAAGATGGCTAGGCAGCAAAGGACAAATGTGCTGAGATCATACAAAGGTTTGAGAAGGTGAAAAGCTTGCGAGGCAGCGTAATAAACAACTCTTTAGTAACGGTTTGTATTCAAACTTCAATTCCAGAAATTCATGCTTGAGAAGTTTAACGATTCAAATCACAATCATTCCCCAAATAGGCATTGAGTCGATTCTATGATTGTTTTGAAGAAAACTAGAGGCGGCCTTCTTTATTGGAACGCAACTATTTTAAAATTAGCCACTATACTGTTTATAGGAATTTTATTGGTGTGTTCAGTACATTTTTTCAATTTGTCTTCCTCATACAGTAGCCGAACCACGAGTGACGGTCCCTTGCGTTCTAGTATCGATGAATTTTGCGAGTCCTTAGGATATCCTCTTGTTATGCCTCTTGAAGAGAACTTATTCTCAGAAAGACATAGAAAAGAGACGCTTTGTGTATTTTGGGATGTTGGGGATGTTTATGAGGCTAGCTTTATAGCAGATATTCTTTTGAAGGAATATCCGTCTACCATTTATCATATAACAGATACGAGTGTGGAATCTATCCTTCATAGCAACAGATCTCTAACACATATTTGTAAGCATAGTCTACTTGTTACCAACAGTGATGAATCAAAGATACTAAACATCCTGAAAACTTTACAAGAGAGTGGTTTTGATAATAGAGGAGTATTCCTTTTGTCAGACGAAGGCTGTTCAAAGCATTGCCGTGATATAAGTCGACCCTATTGTGATTATATTATCCGAAATTACTGGTGTGAAGCTATGAATTCTCACCAAGATGCATACTGGATGCCTTTAGGCTATGCTATTCCATTCGTGGAACCCAATGAAAACACCATTTTGCCATGTTTTCTTAGAAAATATACAGCTTCATTCAAAGGATCTCTGAAGTCTGATCGTCTTCGTTTTATTGAATATTTGAAAAACTCTAGTGTATATAATGAATCAAGATTTCTTGTTCAGACAACAGAGGATTTCCATAAGGGAGATCCAGCATATAAGTTTCGAGGTCTGTTAATGGATTCACAAATAATTCCTTGTCCTGCTGGAGTTAATTCCGAACAATTCCGAATCTGGGTAGCATTATCCACAGCTTCTATTCCCATTCTACAACAAGGAGAAACCTTTTTCAAACTTCCGCAAGATCATCCTCTGATTATCGTGGAAAGTGTAGAAGAAATGGTTAGAGAAATCGAGCGGTTGAACAATGAGCCTTTAAAAATGATGAAGATACAGTGCAAAATCTTTCGCTGGTGGCTTTCTTATAAGAGAACTCTCCAGAGACAAGTACCTCAACTTGTTCTTGACGGCCGACATTTGAATTGGCAGTAACACCCTGGACTCTTTTGGAGTTGGAGTTCGAGTACTTGAGACGTTGTTACGTTTTCTGTAATTGTAACTTAGTGGACTGTCAGATCTTGTTTCAGATAAAAGTCACTGTCTTTTCTTTTTTGCAAAATGATTTTTGTTGACAGTAGCAATGCCTATTGGATGCTATTATGAGTACAAGAATGAAAGTGCATCAAGTGAGACTATGAATACATCGAACTTTCTCTTCCAGTAGTGTTCTATTATGTCTTGACTTTTTGACAGTATTTGAGTATTCACTTATTCATAGAGCGTTGTTTGAGTTCAAAAGCTTCTAATGTTAAAATTTTATTCTAAACCATTTTAAAAGCAAGATTTGTCACTTTGTAGCCGAAGCATGATTGTATTAGCTCGGATACAAAGACCAAGGCTGTTCTAAATCGGAAGAGGTTAATATTCTCAGAAGTGTATTTGTAGTAATTGGTCATTGACGCTGTTATTGGAAAGGATTGTCATAGTTGGAAGTTTATAGTATCGTTGTCAGAGCTTTTCTTATTTTAACTAAATACATATGCCAACAATTCATTTTGGTTCCATATGAATTTAAAAATTCTGCAATTGCAACTAATCTCCCGCTAGATTTTGAACTGCAAAACGTAGTGAACAGTATGATAAGTATCTTTCAATTAGTTAATTTAATCTTCAATAAGAAAAAAGGAGGCCTTCCGAGAAGGATTGGTTTTGCTGTTCAAACCACGAGAGACTGTTGCAGGAGGGGGTTGATCAAGAATTGCATGTTTTTCGGACTTTGAAACGTTAATATGTCAAATAGAACTATTCGCCCTCATTGCTCACGAATAGAAATCTTTCTCTGATTCTAGGATTGACATCCATCAAACAATTCTCTCATTCGAAGGAGTCACAGACTTATGTGGTTTCAAGGACATTCGATGATTCTTGAAGACTCTAATGATGGGTTTCTATTGCATTTGTTTCATTTTGTAGAGTACTTCATCGGATATTTCATTCAAGAGAAGATAATATTTTGCGTTTGAAGCATTTCTATTTAAATTTGGATTTTTTTTCGTCGTGGAATGACTCGTGGTTAGATGGATTGGAAGAACTTCATCTTTCGGACAATGCCTTTCCTAATAAGGAATTTTCTTTTGAATATTAACAATATCTAACAGACGTTTTTCTGAAGAAAGTTATTTGAACTCAGATTTAACGAAGCCTTGGGAACTCATGGTTTCGGATAGCGGCTAATCACCTTAGGACATTTGCGAAGAAGATGCAGAGTCACCAAAATACAAATAAGATAAAGCATACTTCACAAAAGATTGTTTCGTATGTATTCAACTATAAGTACATCAAACGTTAAAGTCCTTTCCGGAAAAATCAATGATACAAGTGATCGAAAGCATGAGAGAGTTTAGACTTCAAGTTCTTCAAATGGAATACATGGATCCACAGACTCAACTTGAGGCCATTAGAGAAACTGATATCTTGATAGGAGTTCATGGCAATGGTCAAACGCATATGGCTTTTTAGTGAAGGATGCATTTGCTATCGAAATATTTCCTCCCAACTTCTCTGCATTGACTACTACTTGCCTATCAGAATGTTGAGCATCGCCACGTTCTCTTTTGCAATGATAAAGATGGTGGTTTGGTTTCTAATGGAACACTTTCTGAGGAGTTTCATGGGTCTCCAACTCAGATTTTAGTAGTCTAAACTTAGGACAGCTCAGGAATCTCTTAAAATCTCTCACTTGAATCGATATATCAAATATATTATTTAAGTTGATGTCAGACCTACATCTCGGAATGCTTTTCACTGCTTGTTTCGTTCAGTTTTATTAAAAAGCTTCTTGTCGAAAATTTGTTAAAGGAGTGAAAGACCTTTAATTTTACGTTTTTAACATAGATTAATAACAAATAACACAACTTGATTTCGTAAATTCCATCATCCTCTACTTCTAGCTCTGTAAAGGCACATTCCTTAACCGTATCAAAACTTGTCGATTGATTTCATGACAAAAGCTTTCATTCATAAACTTCTCCATCATCTTTCTGCCATTCTCTCCAACTTGACGACAGAACTTTTCATTGTCTTTGCAAAACTGGAGCTTCTCAACCACATCCGAACCATTGAGATAGAGTGGAATGAAATGTTGCCAAGGTCTCAAGCTACGGAAGTATACACTTTCGACAGAAAAAGGATATGGATGGAAGGGACACGACCAGGAATATAGCGCTTGTGGAAAGTTGCTACTCAAATCATTTCCTTCTATATTTAAAACATATTTGTATTGAAAAATGCCTTCCTGAGGTACAGGTTCTTTCCAAAGATGACCATATTTCTCTTCCTTATCAAGCAGTGCAATAAATCCAGCATCAATATCCGAACGATTCAATGACTGCAACAACTCAACTATTTTCCTTCTATTGGACTTTCCTGCTACTTCTTCTTCATCCAAAATAGGGCCTGTCGCACTACCTCTCCAAAACAAAATATCTTTCTTCTCATTCCAAGGTATCGTATCATTACGAAACCAATCTGGAAAGTGATAGTGGCGTCGAGGCCATAGAACCCCATTTGGAGACTGATATTTCCTCGCATGCCTAAGGAAACAGGAATCTTCCAAAACGTTATCTTCAATATTTGTATAGTTTGAAACTCTCTCAAAGTCTTCGCCATATAATTCACTAAACAATCTTATTTCTTCTATCAAGTGTTTGAAGCCTGTTATTGGCCACTTCCGAAGTTCAATACAAGTTCCTAAACGAAAATCTACTTCTTTGGATACGGAAACATCAGTATCCACGGCAACCTGCTTCGCATAATACTCCAGCTCGTACCAATTTTTTAGCAACAGCAGAACAGTCAATAAGGTAGTCGCCATAACTAAGCTAACAAGCAAAAATGTTTGCAAGCAGATGCATAATTTGAGTGCGTCAAAGTCTACAGCAAATAGTTCATAATACTCGTCGAAAGCTTGTTTTTACCATAGCTTTCACGCTTTTAGTTTCTTTTTTTGTTTGGTTAAGAGCAAACCAATTGAGAGTAACTGAAGACAATGGCATCGAAAGGTTTCCTTGGTTCAATCAAAGCTTCAGTGATGTTGAAGGGTGGTTTTTCCCAGAAAGTGGCAGACACTTCATGAAAGCGGTTTGTGAGTATGACATTCCTCATGGTGCTTTCGTCGAAATTGGAAGCTGGCAAGGAAAAAGTTCATGCTTTATTTCGACAGCACTGAAACACTGCAAACCTAACAGAAGCTTCATTGTATCGACACTTTTAATGGTACCGCAAATCAACAAGATCACAGAGATATTTTCGCAGCTCATGGAGATGATCGAGAATGGTTGTTTCGAACTTTTCAAGATAACTTGAAGAGATACGAACTAGATGAGCAAGTCATTATTCATCGTATGTCTTCAACGGAAGCAGTCAAGTCTTGGAATGCTCCTATTGCTTTTCTCTATATAGATGGTGACCATGAATATGAAGCAGTGCTTCAAGACTTCGAAAATTGGTCAAAGTTCCTATTGCCTGGTGCACTTATTTCTTTTGATGACGTGCCCGGTTGGCCTGGTCCAACAAGAGTTGCAGGAATTGTTATTTCGAAACAAGAATTTCAAAAATATGGTGTGGCACCGAACGTTTTGACATTCAAAAAAATCTCATGAGCAAAAGTATTATATAATAAAGTTTGTTCTTATCACTTTTGTTCGATTATTTTCTATACAAGAGAGTCTCCTTTTTCAATCTGAAGCAATTTTCCAAGGATAACTGTCTTACTGTCCCTCTGCGAGCATCTATTCTTTACTCTGTAGCCAAATGTCATATGAGTAACGTGCTAAGTTATTAAGCGAAAACGAAAGTTGTTTGAAAGTAGGCATATTGCTTCTTTGAAGAGAAACTATAAAAACTCAACTGTCTCGGTCTAGACAAGTCATATGACTGAATCCTTTCTAAGCTTTCACTTCGTTCCTTCAATAATAACTTAAGTTTTCTGTCTGATCGGCTTAAGAATCTAGTTCTCTGAAGAAGGAAAGGTATGCTGTTCAAATAAAACTGTTGAACAGTGAATCTTGACAGTCGTGAGATCACTCACTCCTTTCTAGAAACACAACAGGCAAGACTAGAATAAGACAAGCAGGTGCAGCGATAAAGAAAAATCTGAAAAATACACAACCGATTCAGTTTTGACTACTTAAAAACTGAAACGTCCGAGTTTCTACGAAAACGTCTAAGGTTTCAGAAAAATCTCCCCTAAAATTGAACAGCACTTGCTATTAGGAAGAAACAGAAGAGGCTTGAAGCAAAAGACATTCCAAAACAGGCTACTGATTTGAGTTCAAACAGAACTCAGGTCGGAGTAAATTTCATAGTAAATTCCATAAGAAATTGAAATCCGTAGAAGTATGTAGACGTGAAAACTATGACAAAAACAAGCTTCCGAGAACACGAGGGTTTCATTGAAAACTTGACGACCGTTTGGAAACTGCTTCAAAAAATTTTTGATACGATTGCTGTTGCTGTGTGACAGATGTCCGAGGGTTGCGCATGTTGATTGGACAGCGTATGGAACAAGCAGTAGCATATGTAGGGAAGCAACTGTTTACTTATTTAGACCTTAGGTTTGATTGTACTCTCATTGCGTGAAGCGAAGGTCGTATCTACAAAAGTGAACAGAAAATTTAGGGGTGCAACAACTCAATACTTTGGGAACGTCCTCTAAAGAATAGGGAGAATGTTCTGTGAAGTAAATATTTTCACTTGGTAAAATAAGCAGATATATTTAAGTACGCCCTCAAACTGAACACCGTTGAAACTCTTCCGACTTTTGGGGGAAACTTTCCAAATTCAACTAGGTAGATTGTCTAGTTTTCTGAATAACCTTGATTGTTACAGGGTTGTTGATTTCGTTATTCTTATGTGAAATTATTTTCTGTCTTTGTTGAACTTCGTATTTTGGTGAAGCAAAGGCAACAGAACCACTTATATTCCTCTAGAAGTTTCTTCGTATTTTGGTGGAAGTGGACTTGAATGAAATTAGTTTACAAGAGGTCGAGTCAAATTTTTGAGTTCATTTTAATTTTTGTTTATGAGTCCTCCAATTCCTTATTGTGAGGTTCACTTAGTATTGCTGACAAACATGAGGAGTCTCAGAAAAAATGATGAGCTAGCAACTTTTGGATTTTCGTTTTTTTAAATGAGTTTGCAAGCAACTTTTTGATTAAAAGAACATCTTAGCATTTTTTAGACGTTCAATTGTGTTTCAAGTCACTTAAAAGATATGAAGTCAAGTGTTTAGTTGCAGTTCTTATAAGATCATCATATTCTTTATTGTCGCCAGGTCTTGTAATTCAAATCTAAATAGGTCCAAATCGAAACACTGTTCTGTTTTTCTTCGTCGGTTTACTTCGAATTCAGGCTCTGGCGTTTGCTTAGTGTGTCACAAAGGTACTCAATTAGTTTCCTTATGACAATGAGATGCATGTCATTCGTTTGTTGTGGTAGTAAATAACTGAAAACAACGTTAGTATGTAATGTGGGATAATTCTCATTTATAGCAGAGGAATGATAAGAGTAATCATAACAACAATGAGTAACATTTTTTCAACGAATGAAAAGCAATTCAGCTTGAAAATTTGAGCATTTTCTTGAACGACGATTACAGCCCTTTCGGAAGTGTTTCTTTGTCTCACTGTTTCCAGTAGCTTCTAAAACTGTTGCAAACGAGTACGATATGTCTACTGTTCTCGCAAAGAGTAAGTTGATTGGATGAATACCTCTGGAACTGTAACTGAACCCACTCATTGAATAGTCGAAGAAGTAGAAGCAGAAATCGCTAGAACTCAGAAGAACAAGGCTACAATGGGTCACTTGGTCTGTATGAAACTGGCGTGAGTTTTCCTTGGATACTTACTTTTTTGGCGCTTAGGGACTTTTGAAAGCTAAACTAGCAAAGCTTCGTCGAGAGTTGTTGACCCCACCCAAGGTAGGTTGCAAGTTTCTGTCAAAATAGTTGTCAGTTTTGTAGATTGTTTAGGGTGGTGGGGGAGGAGGAGAAGGATTCGATGTGACCAAAACGGGTGACGCTAGAATAGGTCTCGTAGGTATGTAGTAGAGTTTTGATTACCCGTTTTTCTTATTTACGCTTATTTCTAGGATTCCCTTCTGTAGGGAAATCTACGTTGCTCAATAAACTCACAAATACAGAGTCTGAGGTTGCTGCGTATGAGTTTACTACCTTGACCTGTATACCTGGGGTCATTTATCATAAGGGTGCAAAACTTCAACTGCTTGATCTACCTGGAATTATAGAAGGAGCAAAGGACGGCAAGGGAAGAGGAAGACAAGTTATTGCAGTAGCAAGATCTTGTGGTTTGATTCTTATAGTTTTAGATGCCACGAAGCCAGCAACAGTTAAAAGACTTATTGAGCACGAGTTGGAAGGCTTTGGCATTCGTCTTAACAAGAGACCACCGGAAATAACTTTTCGGAAACGAGACAAGGGAGGAATTAGTCTCACGTCAGCCGTACAGACTACAAACTTAGACAGTGAAACCGTCAAAGCAATATGTTCAGAATATCGAATACACAATGCGGTAAGGTTTTGGTAAGCGCTGTGGGATCTTTCTTATTGCGTAAAAGGATATCTCCTTACGAGAGGATGCAACAGCAGATGATTTGATTGACGTTATCGAAGGCAACCGAAAGTATATACCTGCAATTTATGTAATAAATAAGGTCGATTGTATTTCTGAAGAAGAGTTAGAGTTGTGGGATAAGTTACCAAACTCTGTTCTTATATCTGGAGACTTGGAATGGAACTTGGATGGTCTACTTGAGATGATGTGGGAGAAACTCAACTTGATTCGAGTATATACAAAGCCAAAAGGAGAACCTGCAGACTTTGAAGCTCCTGTTATTTTACGTAATGATAAGAAACACTGCACGGTTGAGGTATTTTGTAATAAATTGCATAAGAGCATTATGAAGGAGTTTAAGTATGCCCTTGTTTGGGGAAGCAGTGTGAAGTTCAATCCTCAAAAAGTAGGTAAGGATCACATATTACAAGACGAAGATGTCGTTCAAATTGTGAAGAAAATTTAACAAATAATAAAGTACGACTGATCAATATGCCTATATTTCCAAGTTTTGATGAGATAGTCACTCTGTTGTTCTTTCGAGAAACGCATATCTTCAACAATGAAGAATAAGTTACTATGCAATGGAAGCCCCGAGGATTGTCAGCCAATTATACGCATTAAAATGCACAGTAGTTTGGCAGTTCGTAGCGGGTTCTTTTTCAAGAGAGCCATACATAGTAGTGGTAAGAAGCTTTACAAAAATGGAAGCAAGGTAGAAGACTATAGTACCCAATCACTCAGCTTTCAGAATATGGAAGGCCAAACAAGTAGAGCTGGTCTAGCGCTCCAAAGTTCTTGGAAGCTGTTCTTTCCTCGAAGCAGATATGAAGCGACAACCCTTGAAACTGTGGAGAGAAACTTTTTGGAAGCTCTGGACGAACAAAAAGACAGCTCTTGGAATCCATACGAGAGTAACAGCTTTATTCAGTCCGAGGAATATGGGACAGCAGACACGGTTTCTCAGTTGGGAGTTTCTATGGTTCACTCTCAGTGTTTTTCAAAGAGGCTTGGTTCGGAACTATCTAGAGCATTTGATTGTGGTTCTTTATATAACTATTTTGGTTCTGAAGAAATGGTACACCAAGCCTCCCCGGTAAAGAATATTTCAGACACAAGACCCAAAAGGAGCCCTGAATATTGGTATTATTATTGTACTTATGAAGATAATTCTGTAAAAAGTCCACTAGTTCCAGGGCTGAAAGTCGAAACTCAAGCCGTTGCTGACAGATTCAGTGCAGATATATTTTCGGCTGTCGAAAGATATAACCAACTGTTTTCGGAAGTACAGAAGCAATCTTTCAAGTACGTTCCTGAGGAAGAAAGTGACAATCAATCCAATTAACATATTATTGTTTGTTATCCTCATGATACATGTGATCTTTTGTTAGTTGTCTGCTTCAAAGACACATCGTGAAGAGCTTCTTGTAAAGCAATAGTATTTTCAGAAAATAAAGAACTTGACAACAACACGCTTGCTGAAAACTAATTTCTAACAATTTTTATTTCATGCGTGAAATGCTATCTCGTTACTGGAAAGTTTAGGTTTGAAATGTGACGAAAATAATCTTTCAGCGACATCTACAGCTACTTCTAGAGCTGCAGCCTTATTTTCAGTCTCTTGATATTCAAGCTCAGGAACTGAGTCGGCTACTATGCCAGCACCAGCTTGAATATCCACAGTCCACAGTCCTTCCTCGTCAGGACCTCTTGAACTCTGAAAAGGTATGACTATCGTGCGCAAAGCCAATGCCATATTCATATTATCTTGAAAAGTTATATAACCAATTCCACCACCATAAGGACCTCTCATAGTTGGTTCTAACGAATCAATAATTTGCATGGAACGCACCTTTGGAGCACCACTAACTGTTCCAGCAGGAAGTGCAGATTGCAAAGCATCCCAAGAAGCATATTCATCACATAAAATTCCAGTTACTGTACTACTAATATGCATAACATGACTATATTTTTCTATTTCCATCAACTTTGGAACTTTTACAGTTCCATACTTGCAAACTTTTCCTACATCATTGCGACCCAAGTCAACTAACATCACATGTTCAGCACAATCCTTTTCATCTCCAAGTAATTCTTTTTCCAATTCTGCATCTTCGTCTTCTGTAACTCCTCTATGACGTGTTCCAGCGAGTGGTCTGTTGATCATCATTCTATTCGTCACTTTGCATAATATCTCCGGTGATGATGCAACGAGAATGCAACTAATTCAAATTTCTTTCATCAGAACATTTCAAAAGCAATTGTTCTATTCCTACCTTGGACACTGCATATAAATCATATAAGGCGAAGGATTCACGACACGAAGTGCTCGATAGATAGAAAATGGATGTGCCTCAGTCTTTCTTCTAAAACGCTGACTAAATACAGTCTGAAATGAGTTTCCATCCAAAATATGCTTATGAATCTTATCGATACTTTCTAAGAAGTATTCTTTGCTCATATTAGAAACGGAATTCTTTGGTCCACGTAATCTTGTGTTGATGTCCATCACTGCACTTGAGAGGGGAGAACGTAAGATACCATTGGATATTGTTTCGGATAAACGTTGTAGATTAGATACTGCGTTCTCATATGCATCTCTTAAACTCTTATGTTCCTTCCAATCTTCCCACACAACAACGTATACTAATTTGTTCACGTTATCGAAGGCAATCACTTCTCGATATTGACCCATACAGATATCTGGCAAATTTCGATCATCTTTAGGAGCAGAAGAGAAGGGAAGTTTTTTGGGAGAAGTATACCTCATCGTATCATATGAAAAATAACCGACCCAACCACCACTCAAAGCACTTTCCAAAGGCAGTTGCTCATCGGAAGCTGTCGATATCTTTTGTGCAATCTTCCTCAACTCCAAAGTTGGATCCTCTGCACTATAACGTCTCTCATCTACTACGGTTCTTTTTGAGGTTCCTGAAGAGGAATATTCTATATATTGTATTTCGTGCTGTTTTGCTAAAAAGAGAAACCTGGGCTGGAGTCCTAAAAAGGAAAATCGACCCACGTTCTCACCACCTGTGACAGATTCCAATAAAAAACAAGGAACTTGTGTTTCTTGTTCGCTTATAAAGCAACGAAACGCACTAACTGGAGTTAGATGATCTGAGAACAACCTAGTGAACACTGGAACCAGATTTGCTTCTTTTGCTAACGAAGAAAACTGCTCAAAGCTTGTTTCTACCAAAAACTGGCGAGAATTTTTGTCGGTATTCTGACACTTCAACGTCTCACGAAGAAAAGCTTTGAAGGAAGTTCTAAACGTTGGTCGAACTGTATTTGTTTGTGAAAGACAATTTTTCTTAGTAAACCTCAAAACTACAAAGCACGTATTGTATGAACGAGTGTCTTTTGCCAGTGTGACACAAGAAGACTCTTCTCTTCTCTTCCAGTGAAATAAACTACTTATAAAAAACATTGCTACAAATAACACGGACTCTGTCCTTTTGATCAAAATGTCCCAAAAGGCAATGGACAAAGAAGAAGAATTGGTAGGAATGCTAAGAAAGATATAAACACCGAAGAGATGAAATATTCAATTCTCTTTATGTGGAGTGCAAGTCTAAATCCAAAGTGATTTCCTTCAAAGTTGTCTTTCTCTATAGTCATCGATTGCTTCATTTAACAAAGACAAACGACAAGTAACACGATTCATGGAAACTGTTCAGGTTCTCAAGTTAGTTGGATCTGGCTGAAAGCCAAGTTCTTGTTCTCCTCGAGAGATACACCTTTTCATCGATAGTATGCTTCTTCTCTCTCGAATGAACAAAGTAGTCTATTCCCAAGAAGCGCACACTAAGAATAAGTGATACGACCGAAATTGGAGGCTAGTGCAACAAGGAACGATATTCTCGTCGCCTTTCCAAACGACTAACGAGAATGACATGAAGTGGCTCTTTTCTATGTCTTAAAAGGTTTGAGAAACATATTATGTACAACAGTTGTCACTTTATTAAAAAAACCAACTTAAGCTCGGGATCATTGACGAAAGTCTCGTATCATTCTTTCCCAGAAGAATGCTTAGTGGTCCCCGTTGGAAGAGTAACCGACTCAATCTTCCTCAAGTACTCTAACAAGCCTTTCTTGTGCAACGTATTTATCCACAAGAGAAAATATAAATAGTTTCCTGAAAGCGTTATGGCGGGATTTCGAGAAATTCTTTGTACAACTTTTCAACTGAAGAACTCTGGAAGTCTTCAGGATTCTTTTCGTAAGGACTAACATCTAGTTACCTGGAATAACTCATACATAAGTAATTCCTGCTGAAAAGTCAGATACATGACTGTTGTGTAATTTCACAAAGGCCACTGGTTACAGCAGAGCAATTACGCTTTGAAGTTAAAATTGGAAAAGAAAACTGACAAGTAAACATGTCTCCATTAAGATACACCAACGTCTTGGCAGCTCCTTGTCACGATATCTCTGATAACTCTCTTGAATAAGTGGCTTGTGTCACAGATAGAGAAGAACTTTCAACGAACAAACTTTGAAAGGGGGAATTTCAACAAGTATTTTCAACTCAAGTATTCTGTTTCCCTAAACCTTTGAGACTACATATAACACAAAAGATGCGTGAACAAGTTTCGGAAACAACTGATAGTTTTGCCGAAAAGGGGTAGCTTGTTGCCTTCTGCTTATTAAGAACGGTGCAAACGTTTGTTGATGTCTGGCTGCCAAACTCTTCAGTTCTAATAGCTTGGTAACTTTCATATTCTTTAATAATTCTCTTCCTGAAGAAAAAAATTTAAAAATTACTCGAGGATTGCCACACCTATACTGAACACTTCAAGTTTTCAAACCATGCGACAAACTCACATTCGGAACTTTTGATATACGTTGAAATACTATGAACCAATATATCCTTGGACTACAACCAGTTCTGAAAAGTCGTCGTAGTAAATCAATTCCAAAACAAAATTTTTCTAATTGCAATTTTAGAACTTCCAGAATCATGCGATGGATAAAGTCAACTGACCTAACTTTTAAAAGACATTTAGCACAAGGGAGCAGCGCAACAGTATTTCTTGGCAGTTTGGACGGTCAAGAAGTTGCCATAAGGAAGCCGCGTATTCGTTCCTTGGAGTCTTTAAGGAGGTTTGAGTGGGAAGTTAGCGTGAGAAGGCAACTGTGTCACCCTCGTGTTTTGCCACTCGTTGCAGCGTGTAACGAGGCTCCCAACTATTGCACAGTTTCTCCATATATGCAAAGAGGGACGTTATTTGAGTTTATTCATGAACAAAATGTTTGGTTGGCTCTTACAGAAAAGTTGCAAATAATCATACAGTTGGTAGAAGCGGTTGTTTATTTACACTCGAAAAACCTTGTACATCGGGATATCAAGTCAGAGAATGTTTTACTTGACACAAACTTAAATGTTTTTATTTCAGATTTGGACTTGTTGATGGAGGAAAGAAAGAATGACGTGGAGTTGTTATCTTTGGCTTCGGAGTATAGACCTTCAGCTGGACGTCTTAAACATCAAGTAGGGACTCTTATTTATTTAGCTCCAGAGATATTAGAGAATAAGCGACATTCTTCTGCCTGTGATGTGTATTCACTGGGAGTAGTAATGAATGAGATATTAACTGGTGTGATACCTTATGTGGATAGAAGAATGGAAATCCCTCAAGTTCAAACAATATTAGAGACAAGATTCAATGAATCCAAGTTGAAAAGAGCCATAGTAGTTGAAGGCCTAAGACCTGTGCTTGCATCATCAGTCGAAATTCCTTTTGAGTTGCGCGAGTTGATACAACGATGTTGGTCTGCAGATCCTAGTGAACGACCATGTGCATCAAAACTGTTATTCAACCTAAAAGATATTGTAGGGCGTTTAGATAGTTCTTGTATGGTATACAGGACTCCAGAAGACGGAGAGATAATAGAGACGAATTCATCTGAGCGAACCGATAAAAACAAATCAACCGTTCTATTGGAGTCGAACTTAAAGTTTTGTGAAAGTTGCTATTCTTATTCTTCCATTGGTGTTTGTGCTGTTCCGGGACTTCGAGGAGAAGATAGAATGGAAGATAGATATTGTATTTTGAGTCCGTTCCGTTCATCTGGGGAACATCTTTTGGCAGTTTTTGATGGTCATGGCGGAGATGAATGTGCACAAGTAAGTTTTGGTTGACTTCTATGGTTTCTATGTTGTTAATCTTTAGTTTTTGAAACAATATTTTGCAGATACTCTTTCTTCTTTTCTTGACAAAGGAGTTACTCCCGAGGATGCCTTGAAATGTACATTTCAGCAACTTGATGATAGATTTATTGTATCACAAAAGTCATATGCAACTGGAAGCACAGCTCTGGTATTATATTTTGCTCCGAATGGCGTATTATTTGTTGCAAATGCTGGAGACAGTCTAGCAGTTTTGGGAAGCAGTTCTGTTGCTCCTTTTATATTGAATAGACAACATTCAATCCATTTATGTGATGATGAAAAAACTCGAATAGAGCTAAAAGGTGGCACAGTGATTCCAATTACAATTTCTAACGAGACTTTTTACAGAATTGAAGGCCAAGTGTCCTTAACGAGAGCTTTTGGAGACTCTCATTTGAAGCAATTTTTAACGAGTGAACCCGAATTGACTAGAATAGATAAGGCCGATTGGATTTTCTATGATTGGATTATTTTAGCAACAGATGGATTGTGGGATGTACTAAGTCCAGAAGATGTAACTCATATTATGAGAAAGACCGTGTCAAAGGGAGATTTGGTAACGAAACGTCTCGTAACCGAGGCAATTGAGAAAGGCAGTAAGGATAATATCACAGTGATCGCCATATTTTTGAAACAACTTTAGCGCTTTGTATACAATTCACTCGTTTTCGTTTATATGAGTAATTAACACTTTGAGACATAAAATGTCAAACTGCCCAAATAGTTTCAACTGCAGATTGAGCCTATGCCTCAGATGCAAAATTCCAATCCCCATCAGTCAGAAATACTGTAGCAATATCATTCTCTGTGTCATGAGGCAGACTATCAACTGCTGAGTCCCAGGCAGAGCCGAAAGAAGGAAGCTCAACATTTGTCAGAATCTCATTTTCACTTGACAAATACTCTGATAGATTAATGCCACTAAGTGTCCGTCTCATGTAAAAATCTGAAGCTACTGACGAGATACTTGAAAACTCTGTCCAATTTGATGAGTCATGAAGATACTCAGAAACCTAAAAAGGTTTTTAAAGTGGCATAAAGCAGAACCACGTGTAATCCCATACCTGACCCTTAACAACATCGAAAAAATCATTTCCATAAAAACAGTCACAACCATCGTAAGCTTCAAAACTCTCCATATCACCTTTGTCTTCCGAGTAAAAGTTATCCGTTGAACTTGTGTTCGATGAATATGACTCAAAATATTCCTGAGGGGCAAAATTCCAAGAATGCGTCCAAAGCAAACCCGAATTCTCCATAACTGATCTTCCCCTCTTGTAGGTACTTCGATATTCGTCGCTGACACTTTCCGTAGAGAGCAAAGGTCTTCTTGGTTGACAATTCTCCGATGCTGATGGACTACTTTGTCCGTTTCCACTAGAATTGAGATCTGTTGAAATGACACTGTTAAACGAGGGTACAACGTTTCCATTGACAAAACTAGTCACATGAGTTGGCTTTGCTTGAAAAGAATTGCACAGCAAGGGAGAATTCACAGTGTTCTCATTCGAATCCAAACATCTCTTCTTATCATAAGGATCTAATACAGCTTTATCCATTTGTAAGCTAGGATAACACAATCGACGGAGCTCTCGAAAACGAAGATCTTCTGCATGGGTTCTCGTGCAAACAGTGACAGAGTAAGCATATAATTCATCTTCGGTAACTGTTAAGTTTTCTGGATTATACTGCGTCCAACGAAACGTCCCAGAAAACGTTCCAAGCAATAAGGTAGCAAACTCCAAAGCTGAAGGAATACTTTGAAGACTTTGTTCCACAGGAGGCAGCAGAGTAAAGAGATCGTCCGAGGCAGAAAGCGGTTGTTGTTTTCCACTTTCGGTTCTTTGAAGGACTAGCTCTACACTGGAAAGAAGTTTATAAGGGATCTTCCCAGGAGGAGGAGCTTCATACAAGACGAAATATCGAAGTCGATGTTTTCCTGTTGGAAACTGAAAATTGCCATGAGAAGCTATGACGGTTGGCCTACTTATTTCTTACCTTCATCCAATTTGCAAGAAGTGTATTGTTATGTAAATACCAGTGAAACTTTAAAGAAAGTCAGAGTGACAGAAAACCAAATCAACAATTCAAAAAAATACCTCCAGAAATTCTTGCGTCTCCAGGTTAAGCACAAATCTTCTACTTGCTGGGTGTACCATTGGTCCCCAGTTTTGGGAAAGAGCAAAGGAATAGGGGTCTCCCAACACCTTTTACAAATTTTCAGAGTTACGCTTCCAAAGTACGATATAAGAATACGTACATAGCCCAGTAAAATGCCATTCACAACCCCTAAAGGCTTCACCAAGAAGTCAGAGGTTACAGAAAAAGAGTCGAACTGCAAATAAGCTCTCAAGGGAAAAGCTGTTTCAACAATACTGGAAGAGAGAGTGGGTTCACTCCTACACATTAACCACTCTCTAACAGTTTCATTACTCAGGAGTTCCATTGAAAAACCACTCATATTGAAGCAGGAATTATTTTTGTGGCTCACTTGTCTACAACTCTTCTTACAAACCCTTCTTCTTACGGGACGACGAAGATCGTACAACAACAATTCAAAGGGGAAGGCAGAACGTAGAAATATCCGAAACGATCCTGAGGGTGCCGAAACAAATCTCCAATCTTTCCAGAAATTTTGATCCCCTAAAATAGATATAATTATGAACATGCCAAGAACTTTGTAATAGACAAGTTTCTGGACATACTAGTCTACAGATTTTTTGTACATCTAGGCAAGTATATCAGAGTTTTGAAAAATAGAAAGTAGTAGTAGATAGTGTGATTCTTTTTCACTCTCGAGGAACGCTATTTTCTGCTCAATTATTCATTTAAAGTTCAGGAACAGCCTGGTACAGAGTTTATGTTGTCTCTGATAATATTTTGTAGCTGTAGGAAAGTAGAAACCTTATTTACGGCGGTGTACAATATTTTCTTCGCTTCTCGATTTTTCTTCTAAAAGTTCATTTGAAAAGCTAATTTTTCAACACCTCGTTCAAGCGAGACTGTATCATGGCCAAGATGACGTGTGTCTATCACTGTACTATGCAGAAAATCTTGTATTCACTCACCACATTTAGAAAAACTGACGAGACCTTTTGCAATAGAGAACGAAGCAAAGCTCATCCAAATGGATGGAAGAGCACGAACTAGTTTGATATTGTCAAAGTTTTTATAAAAGTTCAAAGGGACAATGAAGTGTTGCGCTATATATCAAATGCTATGTTTATCATTTCTTATATCCATCAAAAAAAGTCGATCTAGTAAAGAACGTAAAACATGTCTACCGTCGAAATGAGTGTTATGTTGCTTCTTAAACTGCCGCAGTTCTTCGAAATTCAAAATTTCTGTCATTTGTTCTTCTGTTCTTGAGGAGGTAGAGACTGCATACGGAATTTAGAAACAAGTGATATATTAGTTAGATGTTTAGAAGACGACTTTTTATAGGCTTTGTAGCTATTCTTTTGTTGTTCATAGTGTCTTTGTCCCTTTATTTACT
>NW_005178465.1:209796-227306 GCF_000341285.1 Galdieria sulphuraria
CTGTCCATTTTCCATAGTTCCAAATTTATTCTCTAAAACAATAATGGCCATTCAAGGTTCATGTAGACAAACTCCACAGTTCATTATCATCTACGAAATACTTCGATGGACCGACTGGAGGAGGCAATCTTCAAATGATACTTTGAAATTTGGACCAATTCTGTCCCATCTAGCGCGTCTTTTCTTCCCCTTACACAAAGTCTGTGCGTAGTTTCTCTCACAAAATACAGAAAAAATCATAATGTGAAGTGAAAGTATCTTATTATGAGATCCAAAACTTGCTCATTGTTGAACAACTTCTAGAACAAAAGCACTGTACTTTTCTTTCATAAGGCATATCAACTATATGCAACGTGAAAGCCGACCTCCTCAACTATGAAGAGTTTGCGTATATTGTGTCTCTTTCTATTCACCTTCTCTGCATCAAAGATACGAGTTGAGATGATAACACAAGAACATGGCTCTAAAAATGGAGCAAACCTGAGAAAGCCACAAAGTAAACACGCCACTTTATAAAAGCAATATATGAAAATGTGTCGCACACACTTTAGGTATATATGATGGATAAACAGGAAGGAATGTAGCATTCCATCATCCTCTACAACTAACTCTGTAAAGGCACATTCCTTAAGCGTGTCAAAACTTGTCGATTGATTTCATGACAAAAGCTTTCATTCATAAACTTCTCCATCATCTTTCTGCCATTCTCTCCAACTTGACGACAGAACTTTTCATTGTCTTTGCAAAACTGGAGCTTCGCAACCACATCCGAACCATTGAGATAGAGTGGAATGAAATGTTGCCAAGGTCTCAAGCTACGGAAGTATACACTTTCGACAGAAAAAGGATATGGATGGAAGGGACACGACCAGGAATATAGCGCTTGTGGAAAGTTGCTACTCAAATCATTTCCTTCTATATTTAAAACATATTTGTATTGAAAAATGCCTTCCTGAGGTACAGGTTCTTTCCAAAGATGACCATATTTCTCTTCCTTATCAAACAGTGCAATAAATCCAACATCAACATCCGAACGATTCAATGACTGCAACAACTCAACTATTTTCCTTCTATTGGACTTTCCTGGCACTTCTTCTTCATCCAAAATAGGGCCTGTCGCACTACCTCTCCAAAACAAAATATCTTTCTTCTCATTCCAAGGTATCGTATCATTACGAAACCAATCTGGAAAGTGATAATAGCGTCGAGGCCATAGAACCCCATTTGGAGACTGATATTTCCTCGCATGCCTAAGGAAACAGGAATCTTCCAATACGTTATCTTCAATATTTGTATAGTTTGAAACTCTCTCAAAGTCTTCGCCATATAGTTCACTAAACAATCTTATTTCTTCTACCAAGTGTTTGTGGCCTGTTATTGGCCACTTCCGAAGTTCAATACAAGTTCCTACACGAAAATCTACTTCCTTGTATAGGTCGTCATCTTGCTGCTTCGTTAAAGAATTTCGATGGACTGACAACTCGTACAAAGTAGTAACCAGAGTTCCAATAGTGGATAAAAAGATAACAAAAGCTAGGTATTTGAGCATAACGCTTGTTTTATAGGGCATGGCAATTTTTGAATTTTTGTCGCCAGCAATTTTTAGAATTTTGGAATGATGGTGAGATAGGCGTAATGATGAATCGTCGCGACAGTGAATATCTCTTCGAGTCTTCTAAAGTTGTCAAAATTCTAAATAGATACTCAATCTTATGACTCTTAATTTACCAAACAAGAGTCAGTTTCAGATTTGTAATCTTTCTTAATGAAGCAGATAATTTTTGTTCTCCTTTTGGAGGGTTGAATGTTTCCACCCTAGAACTAGCACAACTTTTATGAAATGGCATTTTTATGCTTTCCTTCAAGCAGTTTTGAAATTGCTGCCTCAAAGACATCAAACAAACTTTTTACTAAAATTTTACTTGTCATGTAAAGACCAGTGCTCTCGACTTGTCACGGTGCATAACACCCAAGAAGACTCAATGCATATTTTCTTAGATTTGTACAGGAACTCTTCTCGGGAACTAGCGACATCTTCGGCTATTTTGGAAAGTATTGCTATAATTCTTCGGATTCTATAGAAAATAGTAAATTTTTGAAGAGTAAATGTTCTTGAATTAACGGAAAAGAAAATCTAGGAATGTTTCCCTCGTGTTGTTGTATGTAAACGGAAGCAGCACAACGCAGAATGCAGTTTCTATAGAGAGTATCCATAATACTCAAGCAAAAAACATGTTAGGTTCATGCTTTTGTTTTCAATAAATAGAGACTTCTATTATTTCTACTGGCAAATACTACAGAGACAAACATGAAACAACTAGGCTTTTCAGATACCCTTCATATCTATTGATCGCATTCTATCATTTATTAACAATAGTATTATGGGAGTGCAGAGTAACGACTGCATCCGATCAACCTACTTCTGCCATGTATCGGGCAAATATGACACGGAATGTTTCACTTTCAAGTCTCAGTTGAGTTTGGTGACTCGTACCTACCTTTAGGGAAGTGTTCCTCCTTGTCGATACAGTTCTTCAGGTTAGTCAACCGCTTGCCTCCAGTCAATCTTTGCCTCGAAACGTTTTAATTTTCAAGTCAGGAAGCTTCAAAGCGAATAAACGTCCAAAAGTTACATATACTCGACACCTTTTTGACTAAAAAGAGTTTGGAAACAACAATCAAAACGGTCGAATTTGGAAGAACAGTGTTCGACTATAAAATATGGCTTTGAAACGACCAAGGCGAAAACTAAATAAAAAACGCTGTCAATTCCCAAAAGGCATTACAGAAGATATCGTGTTAGTTTTCTAATTTCTTAAGAGGGTAACCACGCTACTTCCCCAGTCTAAATATGTACCAAGTTAGGTGCATAAATTCATGCTCTTCAGAAATAAGATGTTCTTTTCTGAGAAAAGTCCTAAATAGGAATGCATCATCACTCTTCTCTTCAATGATACTAATAATGAAGCCATGAGCAACAATTGCGAGGATCAAACCCCCAATCTCGTATTGATAGAATGTCTCATAAATTCCTAAATGAAAAGGAATTCCAGAAGGCGAAAATTCTAAAAGAATCAAACTGAAGCAAAATTATCCCGAGACTCATCGCTTCTTATACTGTCAAAGCTGTTCTTACGAAATCATCACTTTCCAAAAGTTCTTGCGTACTGGAGGCTAGTTCTGGATAAATTTGACAGAAGAAAAATGGCCACTTCTAACAACAGCTTTTTTTGAAAATGAGTTTTAGCTGTGATAGTGTCTCGTGTATGAGATTACGCTTCCGTCAAAACATTGATATTATCCACGAAAGTAAAGTCACTTCAATCAATCTTTTTAGGAGCAAAACCAGAAATGGCCGACGAAATAAACAAAGCCAATGCTTGATTTTTTTAGGATTCTTCCTTGTCGATATTCAAAAAGTCTAACTTCTAGTCATGACCTCTTTTCTTAGCAAATCTGACACATATGAATGATCTTGGCATATTCCTTTCTCGCCATATGAATATCAACTCCTGAAAATTCAAATGAAAATGGAAGGATTATGACTCAAGCCTCTCCAAAGATGAGCTCTGCAAAACTTGAGAACATACGGAAACACTCCGACAGACAGTACCGTTTCCACCGCCCAATCTACCAACTTTAGGAATCTGGCTATAAAAATAAGAGCTCTTTTACAGTAATTCTAACTCAATAGAACTTGTAAAGAAATACATAGGTAATTGTTCAGGTAAGGTGGACTTTTCAGTTTCTATCATAAACCATATGCAGACGACTGCATATTGTCAAGTAAAATATAAAGAACCCTTCGGATACAACGTACTTGGTGTTTAAAAAATGGAACGGATTTATAGGAAGCGGAAGTATTCATTCTTTCTCCAACAATAAAATTTCTATTGAAGTCTCTAATACAATTTTCAATTTAGAAGATCATTTTCTCGGATCCTTTCTTTTTTCATTAGTCGACAATGACGATGGCAGCTGAGCCAAACAGAGTGGATAAATGGACGCACATTTGAAGTGTTCAGTATAGAGACTTAAGGATATCTTTGGCTAACCAAAAATTTCTAAAAAGAGAAGCAACAGCAAGTCTTGAGGAAACAGTTTAGGAAACAGTGTCCTTGGAATACAATTCTCTGCAATACAATTTGTTACAGCAGAGAAAACCCTCGAAGATATCTTAGTCTCCGATAGATAAATAAAAAACTGCTTATCAAATAAGTTCTCCAAGCCTTGTCTTTTTGTAACTCAACTTTCCTAGAATTCGATCCAACATCTCTAATCGAACCCCAGATAGTAGGGATCGAAGTAGGAACCAGCGACAAGCCAACTGAGTAAGAGATATTAAACAAGAAGTGAAAATATCTGCCCAAAATAAGGACCGGTTGGCAAAGTCTCTTTCGCTCCGCAAGACGCGAATAGAATACTCTCTTGAAAAGACTTGAGCTCCCTTTTCCAAGCATTCTTGTCGCTTGCAGAGTTACTCTCTTCTACTTGATCCGAATATGTGTCCGATATTGACGCAAGTTTGTCTCTTCTTTCAGCAAAATCAAGAAAGGTTGAAACTATCAAAACTGTATTAGAGCAATCGAAAACCAATGCGGATGAAGTTCCAAGCCAGCTTTCAAATGAGAGTTGCACAGAGTGTGTGTGATTCTCGCTGAATAATGAAATATTATTATTGAGTTCGTCTCTGGAATCAACGAGAACTAGTTTCCATCGTTACCTTACCAGCTGGGGGGGGGGGGGGGGTGCTTTTGAACTAATGGACGTTATAATGAAATAGAATTCTTTCATCTTTTGCATCACTTCGAAGTTGCACGCAAAGCTTATGTACGTCATCCAAAGTTGGTTCTGTAATAAGATGATATCGGACCCTGCCTGCCATCTTTCATATTGACCTTGCAACGCAGCGTAACTGCTTCAAATGGTCCATGTGATACTATTTTGGTTGGATCTACCCAACATTATAGTGTTGCACAAGGATGAGACTATTCTTCCTCATACTGAATCATACAGAAGGATTGAATATGTTGATATCCGAAGATTTCAAGTAAGATTATTTCAAAGGTAAAATTATAAAGTGATAAATGGAAATGATATAGCAGCATGCGTTGGCCGTCAGCTTTCTTCGGGAGAGCACACTATACCTCCTATAGTTTTTAATCCTTGCATGAGCAGAAAAAGCCCTCAAAGTCGCTGACCCTTCTTGAAATACGTCACAGACATTTCGAAAAACTTTTGCACAAGGAGAAGATATCGATTTCAAACCACAATCTGACTTCAACTCTATATTACAAGAAGAGATAGAATCTGGATTAAACAAAATATAGTTTATTATAAGAGGGTTGAAAAACTTCGACTTCAAAAAATATTTAAATACTACCTATACTCAAAGTTAGAATTTCCAATAACGTTGTAAGAATGCATTTACTCGTGAAACGAAGAAGCTGACTACATGCACCAAAAGGCAAATCTGGAACACTGCCAAAAACTTTTGCCAGCTTCGCACAATGGAGGGGATGAAAAGATAACCACATTCTGTGGATACTTCGTCATCATCATAGAAGCAGCATTGTTAGAAAAGGTGCTGATAAAATTACCAAAAAGAACTCTTGCTTCAGAAAGTACAAATAGATCCACATACTTTGCAGGAATCTTTAACTCGGATGAGAAGTTTCCCAGTGAAATTACCTCCCTTTCGAAAAATCCATTATCGACTGTTGGTGCTTGTCCATCAGAAGCAATAAACAAGGGCATCTGATTCAACTGCAAGTCTGAAACAATCTTCGAAACTGTAGAAACATTCCATGGACAAGAAGCATTCACTCTTTCTCCGATCCATTTCGGGTAGTTTGCAATAAACAAATGGCAATCTAGGTCTAGGTTTCTTAAATGAACGGCGACAAAATTACGTTTAGTAAGACCTAAGTCTCGTAAAACAAATTCCATGAAGCTTAAATGTTTCTCATTCCAACGTAATAGTGAAAAAGCTAGCTGCTTCTGCGCTGGTGACAGACAAACATATTAAATTTCCTCCGCAGTGACTTGCAAATGATTCCCGCTATTGATATAGAGAGCTAGAACAGCAGGATCTTCCAATAAAATGCCCCGTAGTTTGTCGATCTTTGTAGTTCCATTCGTTTGAATATCTTCCTTTGACTGTTCTACAAACATTCCATATTGTTCGAAAAGAGAAAAATCGAAAAAGTCAAACATCTCGTTCTTGGAACAAACGACTTTCCGATTAATTAAACCACCAACGAATAGTGCATTAATGATGAGAAGTAGATTGTTGTTAAGTTGTCCATACCAGCCGGTGACAAAGAGAGTCTTAACTGGCTTTGTAATAGTGACGTTTGCTTTTCCTTCTCGTTTCCGAGAATAAAGAAATACCAGAAAAACAACCGTAACTGCTAGAAAAAGAACGCTTTGTCCTCGAAATCTTCGTATCTTTGACAACATGGTTTCAATAACAGAACTTTTCCGTGCTATACCAAAGCTTGGAAAACTTTCGCCGAAACAGCCTCAAAGAGAATGTCCGTGGCGTCAAATTAAAATAGCGTTCATTTTGCTTCGATTTTCTCGAATTTTAAGTTGTTTCAACCCGCTATCATGAAAAAACCAAGTGTTGGTTTGTTGACTTTCCTATTGTTGGCAACGACAGTTTTTATTTTCTGTCGAAATTACGGCAAAGAAAGCCAACATCAGCAAGAAAATATTAACGTGAAGCCTTCCATCGCTATAATTGTCCCTATTCGGAATAGACCTACTGAGGAGAAGTTCATACGGATATATTTCTCACGATACCTCAGCCAGTTCCAAAACGCATCGTATGAAATATTCTTTGCCGAGCAAGCGGATGACTATTTATTTAAAAAAGGTTTGCTCTTTAACGCTGCTTTTTTGTCTTTGATAGACCGTTCTTTTGACTGCTATTGTTTACAAGACGCAGATACAGTACCAATGACTCATAACTTTCTTTACCGATGCCCTAAGAGTACAGTTCCGTACCACCTTACTTTACCGAACTTGCATCCTCACGTTCACTATGAAGGCAGCGGAGCAGGCAACATTGTCTTTACTGCTATGCAGTTGAAGCTCATTAATGGCTATGGAAGTGCCTTTTGGGGTTGGGGCAGAGAAGACGACAATATGGTGAAACGTTTCAAAGCACTAAATTTGTGGCCATTTGAAGTGCCTGAGGATACTCACGAACGCTGTTTTCCATAGACTGTTCTCCTCAAAGGACAGAAAGTCAAGCTCCTGAAGACATGAAATACCTTTTATTAGAAGATCTTGGATTTTACGGATTGAACACGTCAAGATTTGAGAAGGTTTCCTGTGACAAATTAGACGATGATCCATTGCCTATCTGGAAGATGGCTTTTAAACTGGAATGTGATATGGATTTGACTCCATGGTGTAAACAGTGACTTTCTGAAATAAAACATGTTTCGAATCGCAATATTTGCTTTGGTAACTAAACTGTCTCAACGGCTTCGGCTGCGTAGAAATCGCCAAACTTTCATCAGAGTAGCTGCCAAGTAACTCATTTCATTTCCGGTCAGTAAATGTTTTGTTTAGTCTACCAAGGGAGAGTTACATCGTGTCTCGTATATCTTTTGACACAGTAAAATGCAGCTGTAATCATATTATCAAGATAGCTTCCTGGTTTTCACGAATGCTTATGATAAATCAACTCTTTCAGAAACTAAGAAATTTAATACTTGTCAAAAGACGAGTATGTATACAACAATTGGAAATGCATTTTAGAATACAACTAATAAACTGCCGCCTTCTCAAGATAAAGGTTGCTTCATTGAAAACCTAGCTCTAATGGGGACTTCTGCAATGGAAAATATATCCACCATCTATTCAAAGGAAGCTTAACGTTGCAGCTACATTTCTTCAAGTGTTCAAAAAAAGAAATCCTCTCCAGTCCGGCCGTAAAAATAAAGAGTGCTACTTTCAACGAAACATTCGGTGGAATCCACACACATTTTCAGAGTACTCAAAAATCTCTGAGAAGAAATCACGGAAAATGAACTATTAACGCAAGTATGTCCCAGTGTTTCAAAAATATATTCATTATTGCGGCCTCCAGTTTGCTTAAATTAAATACGTTGTGTTTTCGTAGAGCTACAAATATTCTCTTTTGTGAAGCAAACTTCTTGATTCGCGAGTTTGCAAGCAGAAGGAAAAGAGTTGCCAACAAAAGGAGTTTGAGTAAAGAAGGACAGCTAGTCTAAAGGTACAGCACAAGCGAAGTTGGATGCGGCAGTTATAGTTTTCTTCAAACTCCAACAAAGGAGCAAGAGCTTATCGAAATACTTCGGAACTACTCTTATGCCATTCAGTCTATGGTGAGTTGAAACCGATGTTTTCTTGAAGAGTCCTGATTTGTTCTTCGTTTCATACCAAATATCTTTACGACTTCACACAATTTGCTCGTTCAGAAGGCAATGAATGGCTATTCGCGAGTGTAGTTTTCGCGGAAAGCTTCAAGGCTTGTGATTGGATAGCTAGTGAAAGATAGAGAGTTCGAATATCGTTTCGGGCACATTTCCGTGAGTTTTAAAAGAATGAGTTGATACCATATTGTCTATTTCAGCTCAACACTTGCTTCGGTCTGGGACAAAATACTCGATATTGGATAAACACTTCCTTCTGACCAGTCTTTATTTTAGTAACGCTATCTAAAAGAATTTTGTGAGAGCATCTGGTCAGAAATTCTTTCTCACTAACCTGTTGGAAACGATTGGGAACTGTGTAAGTTAAAACATTTAAATGAGCAGAGATTTCAACTAAGTGAAGGTCTGTTGCACAAGGGCTTACAGCCAAAAGCTCTCTTCCATAGTCAGCACTGACAAAGTCACTTTTCAAAGTTCTCACGAGTCAAGTTGAATATATGGAGCCTAGAAATTGACTTGGGAAGTGAAAACAGAAGACCTGAATTTGTGTCCGCTTGGCCACTCCAATGTTACTTCTTTTGGCCGTTTTTAAGGTTACGCGGCAGTGTTTACAAAACGAAGAATAGAATCGCCTTATTGACAGTTAACAGAAGTAGATAACTTCTCATCAGCAATGCAGGATAGAGACCTGCAAATGGACAGCAAGTAGCTGTCCTTACCGCAATGGATAGGATGATAGCGTATATTGTAAATTTCTTGAGTGACAACAAGTTTCATATTCGAAAACAAAGGTGCAAGTGTAGAAGAACGTCTTATTTTATTCAGTAATGAACCATCTCCGTGAAAGACGCTTCGTCAATAAGTTCACTTCAATAGACAAGCATGAGATACGTTGTTGTGGCGTTGCATTCAATTAGAAATATTTGTAAAACGACCAAAATTTCTCCTACTGCAGAGTATTGTACTCATAAGTAATGGCAAATGGCGCAACATAATCTCATAACACGTACTGCAGTAAAACTACCGAAATACGTTCGAACTCTTCAAAGAATAAGAAGTTTCAAATGATTGTAAATCTTCTGGCTGTCACCAAAACTTTTTTAGCAAAACATTCTATCCTTTCAACTTTATTCTGAGCAAAGCACCAAACCAGACGAGTGTCCGGCAACATATACAAATATTGTTCCTTCGTATAGAGACTTTTTTGTAAATAATTTTGAAGCCGTTTAATAGTTTGTTTACGCAAGTTACGAAAATGAACAGTCTACTTTTTTAAGTAGGCGAAAGCGAATTCTGACAAATTGAATGACATTTTGACGTAAGACAACCCTACACAAAAATTCGAAAGAATAGAATTCCACTATAGTTCGATTTTCTAATCAATGTATTCGTGAAAATCAACAAGTTCATCTGCGACCAGAACTCGTCCATTCCACCATTGGCTTCTTTTTGACGGTTAATTATTCAGGTGCACGGCTTATCCGTACAAGGAAGACTTATCTGAGTTCTTCGTGTGAAGATAAAATAAGCTGCATCACTCAAAACAATTTTAACTTCTTGACTGTGCAAACAACAGCAATTAGATGAAATGCATAAACGCCAACGTTGCTCCAGTTGGAGCTTTTCACCACTTCGCCTCTCCACCTCGGGACCCCAGGTGAATATTAGTATTACAGCTGTTAAGCTATTTAACCAATGGCTGCTAACTTTCAAGCTTCGCTGTTTAAAAGTTCTAGATGTTTCGACAAGTTGTGCTAAATTCTTTCAGTGAGCTTCAATCGCACCAACTAGACTGACACGCCAACTGCACGAAAATTTACCTATAGTATTTTCCTGATCTCCTTCAGCTCAAGTTCAACAGTCCAAAACTGAAGGGGAAAGGCCAACTTTGACAAAGTTTGAGATAAAAAGTTCTCTCACAACCTTTCACAACATAAGCTGGCCGTTAATTCTTTGGAACCCTCTTCCAAAAATTAGCTGAAATCAGACTAAGTGATTGTCATGGCGGTGCTCAGTAAAAACCCTTCTTATGATCGCAGTGCTGTTACAGTTCTTAAAACGCCTAAATATTGATGTCGGAATCATGAGACCGTTGTTAATTCCAAAAATGATACTACCTTTCATTGGATAAACTGTGCTTTGGACAGGATTGTTTGAATAAATGACTATTTTAAGTATAAGTGTCGTTTCTAGTTGAGTTTCACATGCCCCGTTTCTCTTGGTCTTGCTTTTTTACACTTATCCATTTGTACAGTCCAAAGTGTTTTCCTTTGAAGCGATTCATTCCTCTTCAGCCACATGCTTCGATTTCTGTTGAAAAACTCTTGCAGGGAGCTTGGAAGAAGGTTTACTTTTCCATAAGCTTCCTTTATTTTTCTCTTATGAAGAACGAATATTTCTTCTGTAAAAATAATTGGGTTGTATTTCTTCCAAACATTAGACCTATTGGTAATTCTGCCGAATAACTTTCAATTAATAGTGTTAGTTGTTTCAAATATCACTGGATTATTCTCTATTTGCATAGAACACATCTGTTCTTATCTAATTAGGAGATAGAATAAAAATGGATACGAATCGATCTCTTAGAATCAGTTTGCTCAAGATTAGTGCAATTATGTTGAATCGACTGCAAATTTGTGTTGAATAAAAAGCACAGTTCGAGCATTGAGGCAACATGGTTGGTACTTTATCATGCCATTGTACTGAATATCAAGCTCAAATTTTGTTTTCGTTCTGTTAAGAGGACCGTAGTCTATTGTGGCTGCTTTTCTATGGGATGTAAATTGAAAGAGATCAAAAATTTCCAATATTATTCAATATTTTTATGAATGATATCTTTGAAGTACCAAACACATGTTCGCTGTATTCATCTTCATTATCATGAACATCCATCCTTCCCTTACCTTACCAAGCATCTCAGTTAGTGAACTTTTTTTTATCCGGTAGATCACCTGAATTGATGTTTGCAGATGACAACGTTTTGCTGACAACAAATCAAGGCCACTCTATTCATTTGTTGAAGTATCTCGAAGATTTTTTTGATTTATTGGATATGCGGATTATTTCTCATAAATGTTGAGTCATGGCTATATGTGGCGATACGAGTCAGTTGGAAAAGTATACTTGGTAACTGAAAAGGAGACATTACCTACTGTTTCAGAATACAAATATTTTGGAGCACTTCCTTTTAGAAGATTTAGTTCCTTATAGCAGCGTAAAGAAGATGACGAATAAGAACCTCAACCGCACCCATCCGCTTCTCAGCAATGTAAGTCATGGTTAGAGATTCGTATATCACTGTCTACTTATAATCAAAGGTTTTATTTTACCATTGAAACTATAAAGAAAGAGGGAAAAGATCTGGCATGCATTATGCACCCGTTGAGCATTGACCAACTCAATCACATGCCAAGGCATTTCGTAGACCACCGTTCTACGTCCACTGGAGCTGGTGCTATCTTCGTAATTGAAGCATTTGGTTTGACTAGTGTTTGACTCATTTATTGCATGGCATCGCGCTAGCCTATTTCTCAATGTTCCAAATATGCATGCTTTAATTCATTGGTTAAGCCAAAATCATCCTTTTCAATGAGAATCAGATTATGTCGGGTACGGGTAGTCTTATATGGCCAATAAGGCATAATACTCTAAAATGATTGGTGGAAACATACCAGAGATTATGAATAAGCCGCTTGGAGCAAAAAGATGACTCCACAGTGCATCCACAAAAAGTGTTGCTTCGAGGATGGTTTCATATCCGAGACATTGCAGTAATGGATTAAGTTCGTTATGCCTACTTAGTTGACAGGATAAAGGGTATGCTGTGGCTTCTGGCTACAAAATATACCCTCTTGAAGTTGAGGATGTACTACAAAATTACGTGCTGTTCGTATGGCTGCAGTGTGTTGGCATACCTGACAAATATAGAGTAGAAGCTTTGAATGCTTACGTTGCTTTGAAACACGGTTTGGAATTGACTTCCACACAATTGATAGGATTCTGTAAGAAGAGACTTGCAGCTTTCAAATTTCGAAGACAAATGGCAATTATTGATGAGGTACCGAAAAATGCAAGTGGTAAATCTTTTCGACGAGAACCTTGTACAGTTGAACAAAAGAAACATGTAAATAGAAATGGACGACTATTGAGAGCAAGTATACCCAATAGAACTTAAACTATTTTTTTCTTCGATTAAAATAATTTCAAATTGATCAACAAACTCCTGTAATTTGGACTATCGTTCGCCAAATTGCTTAGTCACTTCAAGTTCTATTTTTCTGGCTACCTCATTTCTTTTCTTCAGTAGCACAAATAGTTTCAAAATAAATCCGTTCTAGTGATTATAGTCCATTACAGTCGATCACTGATTACTTCGATGGCCCTTGAAAAATATAATACGTGAAGCTCTCAAGGCAAACTGGAGCATGAACGGCTTTGGAAAATCTTGATGTACTAAGCCACAAAAAAGCTATTGTATTTGTAGAAACCTTTCGCATTTTCAGAATAACGTCTTTATGACAAACTTTAATTTTCTACCAGTGGATATCCAAAGGCAAGTTATTGAGTTGCCAAAGCTCCTCAAGGACTCGATAAAATTTGTTTGGAAATTATTAGTCATCAAGCTAATTGAAATGGTAGTTTCCTAAAAAATAACTTAAAGATTATTGAGCGAGCAAAGATTTCAAAAAATATTTTTCGTTTCTTTCTTGGAATAATTTCTTGACATAATGACGATACTTAAAGAAGCATAACTTTAATGCAGTGACAAAATTTGACTTGACATCGCACAAAACTAATGAACCTCTTCTCTTCCTTTAACACATAAAGACCAGAGAAATTTTCATTTAAACAATGGTAGCAACAAAAATGTAAGAAACTTTAATTGGAATCAAGAAATCTACAACATTTTCGCTGTTCTCTACAAACATCTTTCAAAAAAATCTTTTTTCCAGTATCGCCACTTATCCAAAAACAATCCGACGCACTCCGACGCCCTAAGTTTTCTATAAACTGCATACAGGTTTCAAGGTAGACCTTGCCACCTCCATTATGATGATGAAAGTACGGAAAGGTCTTGGTATCTCTATTAATATATGTTGAGTTCGACAAACAATAATTGTCAAAGACTCCTTCGAGACGATCCGTGCACTGTATAAAATGGGCTTTGTTGTCTAAAACAATAGATTTGTCGATGGATAGTAAAAAGGCAATTGATGTCGACGCTTGGTCGTCTCGTTGTTCAGGTTTTAAAACTTTGTAGAACACTTCCCAATTTAAATCAACAAATTCCTTCACTTTTTTCCACCTCCCAATGAAGCCACCACCATTAGGAAACGCATATGGCCCTTCTCCAGATCGTTTGAAAGACTCGAGTTTCAGAGTATCGCAGAGTTTCTCGGCCTTAAAGCTCCACACCCACGGCCTCTCTTGAGTCTTCGGATCATATAAATTTAATGAAATATTAGAGAAAGGGTTATAAGAAAAAGGCCAGCAATTTTTTTCGGCTCCTAAAAACAAGTCCTTGTCCGTATTGGCAAAGTCTTTTCTAAGCCCACTCGTTTCTCTCATATAGAAAGCGTCTCTACCATCAAGAAACACCACTATGTCGTTGTCTTCCAGTAGTGTATTGTTTTCTGTGCCTATCAAATGAAGAGCTACCTGCTGAAGTTCACAAAAAGAAAACTAGGGAAACGAGTACATACTAGTTTGCGAGTCTTTCTGTCAGTTTCCTTGGAATATCGACTTGGATCTTCTAATCCATAAACCCTTGAGTACTCTTTGCCATTACTGAATGAAAAAGAGAGAGTGCTTGTGCGCAAAGACCCTCGGTTACCTCGTCATCATATGAAAGAAAATGCAGTTGCTCCTCTTTTGTAATATAGTTATATTCAGTTAAAAACCTCTTTATAGAAATGTGAACCACAGCAGAAATCAGACAAAAAAATATTAGACTTGCTGCTATATACGATACATATAGGGAAGCCATATCACCCAACCTTCTGTTTATTGAAATGACCGCGAAGAGCTGGCCGATCACGTGAAGGTCCCTGAGAGGAATTGAGTAGGGAAGAGGAAGCTGGGTGGCCGCTTTATGGAGGGCCGGACGAGGTTTGGTTTCCATGATGGAATAATGATGGGTTCGCAATGAGTTGCATACATCCTTCTTTTGGTAAAAATAGTGAACTCATCATAACGTAACTTTGTGTGTTGATAAATCCTAGAAATAAGCTTTCAATAATTGTATGTGGCCTTTTGTGGTAAACAACATTCTTCTTTTCAGCAACGTAACTTTTTTATGCATAATCCGCAGAAAATGCATTCGAAAAGGAGAGTGTGTGTTTTGGTAGACCTGCTTCACATACAGTTTGACTTTCTCTTTTCTCTTGTCGATAAAATGTGGCTATCAACATGAAGAAGTCAAATACCAATTGAGGCTTTTTGCTCAAGACAAATCTGTGTTTTCACTATGTTCCAAGTATTTATTCAGTGTTCTCTTCTCGAATCAAAGTAATTGGCTCTTTCCTTTTATGGCAAATGAACGGAAATGGAGTATATAATCTGCTTAGTCAGGTACAGTTGATATATGCAAGAACTCAAAGAATCACTTGATAAGCTCGAATGTGGCTACTGAGATATATTTTTGCAGAATAAAACGGTCTCATCCATTCAAGAAGAGTCGTGCTTGATTCTCAACAGACCCTCATAGTGACTTTGAAGTTTTGACAAAAAATTTTTCTTGGATGATTTATTCACAAGAAAGATTTGTGCGAATGTGGAATAATAATAAGAGGATTAAATAATAGCTGAAGTTACTAATTTTGGATACAAGAAAAGATTTGTCGTTCTGTCAATCCAGAAAAGGGATTGGACCGGTTGTGAATACTAGATGAGACCTGTGCAATTTGAACAAAAGAGCGATCAGGAAATAAGATGAATTGCACACTGTCATGCGAACGTAATTCACAAGGAGTGAGTTTCCTTTACAACTTGCAATTGTCCAATTTTGCTCGATATTGTAGTCAAGTGAGAAAATTCAGTATCCATGTTTCTCAAGCCTATTCAACTCTAGATTCGAAGATCGTATGTGGTCAACCTCCAACAAAAATATTATCATGCTTTTAGATCTTTTCCTCACAATATCGTACAAAACTGTCACAGTAATGCGTACAATTCAGTTTGGATACTCAACTGAGAAGTTTCAACCTGTGTTGCAGGCTGTGTTCAAACTCTAATAATGCTCATCATAACTTTCATTTAATTTTACAACTATTGCTAATATACTTCGCGAGAGCTTTCCAAACAGTAAAATACGAAAACGTCCCACCAGTGACTAATTGACAGCTCCTGTCTATAGTACAGTTGTCACTAAAGACACAAAAGAAAGTTTGCAGTATAGTAGGAACTCTTCTAGAAATAAATACACAAGTATCTTCAAACTCCTTTTCTATATAGCTTTGGAACAACTAGAGTCAACAACAAGACAAGTTTGCAACGGCGTCGTCCTTGACAAACAAATTCCAACTATTGAAGCAAAGCGTGCTTTGACTCTTTTGCCAATCCACTACAGAGAGCGGGGTTCATCCACTCTTTCTTTTCAAATTTTTCTTCTAACAATTTTGTCAATATCGTCTTTCGAGTGGCACTGAGCATCGTCAACTTGAATACTGTCATATATAACAGGATGGAGAAGTGACCTTGACTTAAAAAGAGCTCGTAATATTTTATGTGTATATTTAGGCTTACGTAAAGAATCTGCAGGCGTTCAACAATCAGTATTTCACAATTTATCTACTTGGTGCGAAAGGAAGGATACACTACTACTTCCAGTTAGACCCAAATCCCCCAATCATTAATCACCAGATCGTAGTTTGCCGAACAAGACTAACTTTCGTTACTTAGTGAGAAAAAGACAACTCTAGAAATATTGGAAGATCAAGAATACTTAAATTTGCATTGTACAGTAAAGAAAAGAGATTTTCGAAGTTTCCGTGCAAGGAAAAGTAAAAGTGTTGCAGCTTTCTTGACTACAACTTTCAGAACGGTCTATTGATTCGTCATCGATGCGATAGAAACACAGACCGTTGTAACTTTTGGTACTCAATCCTTCTTCCCGTAAGCAAATTATGTATATATATATCGATGAAAGAATTCACGAATTTTGGTCAGTTTCTGTTGAAGCCCTGCCTTCTGTATACTTTCCTATTCTACAACTGGGTACACCATTACTTCTTCGCGATTCATCAGCCCAAAAGGACGGCTCCTTGACCTTCATTTATACATAAGAAAAGGTTACAGTTCTCATACCACAAGTTAAACGAGTTACTCCCATTGAAAGTTGGAAAATGATCTTTGCACTTTGAAGCAGTTTTCCGAGGTTTTTCAAGGCCAAAGGAAGACTCTCGGATTGAGAACAAGTCAAAAGCTAGTTCTAGCAAAACCCGTTTTTGGTTTGCTATCGAAATTGGGTTCCAGTAAGTTTGAAATTTACCTTGTAAAGATAGTTTTGGTCAAACTCAGCTCTGTTAAAAGCTATAGTGTTGCTAGTGAGTCGAAGGAAGCTTCTTACAACAAAGTCTTTCTTCTTTTACAAAATTACGTGTGGTGTTAGATTGATTGTATCGAGGCCATTAACTGTCTCAGTAGCTTTGTATATGTCTCCAATTGAATACTTTTTTTAAAACTCACCAGACATAAAAGATAGTATATCTCCGGTAAAACGAGAAAGTTACATAACAACCCCTCACCGTCGTTGGTTGAAAGTGAGAATGATTTATGGCTGACTAAAACTCCGTAAAGGTTTGATATTGTATCATTCTCCTTCAGTTGTTTCTCGTTGAATTCGCTAAAGTATATTGTAAAGTCACAAAATCGGCTAAGTTCGTTGATCGTTAAATACAATTTTTTCTAAAATTGTTGCAGAAGATAGTCGACTGCTCCCAAACTATCGAACTTCTTTACAATCTTTGCAACCAGCTGAACGGCACTCTCGTATTTTGCTTTTTGATGATAAGAGTCGAAAAATATTTTGTTCTATAATGTGCTTTTCAAAACAATTACTCGGTAATATGGAAGGATAATTGAGAATACGCCAATAATAAC